>NC_056727.1:900622162-900919662 GCF_019279795.1 Protopterus annectens | reverse complement strand
AACAGACTTTCTTGAGGGGAACTTCTGAGTTCTAAGGAATTGTTTATACATTTTGCGTTTTACTTGTACATTATTAAAATGTAATAAAGTTCAGTTTTAAAAACAATAAAATTTTGGTTGGTAAACCAATGAAAGAAGACAGTTACTGAAGTCATCTTAGAGTAAAGACTGAAGGTCATGGAAATGGTTAGCGCTATAAAGGATATGCAGATGACCAGTACAGAGGGTCATTTTGATATGAGGAAAGTCAAAAGGAAGAATGTGGGTCAAAGTGTGGCACTTTGTGGGACAGAATTCTGAAAATCAATGGCAGGAAGACTGCCCTGTTAAACAGGAACATACTAAGCAACCTATCGCAGGGACCATAAGATGTCTAGCCATATATACCTTTAACAGGCAAACTTAAAAGTTCTTGTCCAATACTCTAAATGGACAACTGTGTAGGTAGTTTTTAGATCATAGATGCGTTTATGTTAAGTAGTTTATTTAAAAGCGGAGAATGATCTAGGAGAGCATTTTCATAATATTTATTAGTTAAATATTTTTATTTATGTATTTGAATGCCTACAGCTCTAGGAATTTTACAAATAAGAGTGAAACATATAAATATATATATATTAATAAGTTGGATGGCTCTATAGCCATTACTGACTTAATACTGTCTTGTCTGTGTTAAATAGTCATTAACATCCAGATCCAATATGTTGCAAATGTTTGATTTTATTAGTTTTTTTGTAATAAGCATAGTGTGTGAAATGGTTAGATGAAGTCCGGACTGGCAGCTAAAAGTACTTACTGTTTGTATTAAAGGCAGTAGTTTTGGTTTCATGGCATCACCAGATCAGGTTAATGTACAACAGCTACATTGTTACAATCCAGGAGGCATCACTGATCAAACCAAAGAAGATTGAAAAAAAAAACAGAAAAGTATGAAAACACACTTGGCAAGAATTTATAACGGTGATAGAAAAACAGCAAGGTAAAGGACATGACAAAAAGCAAAAGCTCAAAGTGGTCTTTCAAGGAACACTTTAACAGAAAGAGCCAGATGGAGTTAAGGAACAAGAAAGACATGCTAAAGATAAAGCCACTGTGAACTAGAACTACATTGTTGGCCTTCAGCCTGGACATTGCAGGATGACTCAAAATAAACCTCTCAGCTTAGCAAAACAAAAGTATTATCCAGGATATACTACTCATCTGTCCTATTAGTTGTCACTTAGTGGGATTCTCCAGTCCCATTCCCATATAATTTCTCTTCTAGGTTTCATGTTACATGTGAGCAATACCTATGAAACACTAATTCTATAATTAAAAAGAATTGTGATATGACCAAACAGTTATCATCTGTGTAATCCTTGCCTTAAATTACACTTGTCATTTTCCTAAATCTAACGAATGTGTAATCTTGAAAATGTACGCTTTAACTGTTAACTATTCAACACACCCCTGAAGAGACACTGGAGATGTAGTATGAAATCTCCAAATACCATCATCTTCAACTACCCAAACAAACATAGGGAACATTACTCAGAAGCCCCACCCACCCCCCCAGCAAAGGTTCCTAGAATCATAAACTCAAAATGCATGAACACAACTAGTCCATTTCCACAAGAGGAGGAGATAATATACTAAGACCTGATACACAAACATGGGGACAAATGCTCCACAATCGAAGTACATCCCTCTTGTAAGATCAGACCATAAATTAATCTTGGAAAACCTGCTGAAACCTTTTGCCATGCCCTTCTACTTTGCAAAATCCATGCAATCCCAAATGGCAACTAGGAACTGGATCATCCTCCAAAGGCAAGCGCAGGCCCGGGTCCAGTGGGAGGAAAAGCCTACAAACCCAAAACTTTACAAGGAAGTTAGAAGTTACTAGAGGAAGGCAACTACTGACAAAAGCTTTCTGCTAAAATCATAAAAAAGCAAATCGTCACTCTCAAAAACTGAGAAATCAACCAAGGCCAACAAAATCAGAAAAGAAAAAAAAGAGAACTCAAAGGCCTTCTTTAGCTAGGTTAGCTATGTTAATGGATAAAACCAGAAATATGCCAAAATAACAGAAATAGTCCAAAATGACAACCAATGACACACAAACTGACTCCACTGACATTGCAGAGCAAACCCCCTCAAGTTCAATTTCTCCTAAGCCTCCCCCAAATAACTATCCCAGCATCAGCAGCCCAGAGCCTCCTAACCCTCCTAACATCTCAGATACACAGTGAGCTAAAAAAAACTATGGCTAATCACCACTCCCGGGGTGTGATGCGGCTGTGTGCTACATGAACTCCAAGAAACAGAAAACCCACACACTAAAGGCAAGGCTTCAATAGCCTCTCATACAACTCAATGCACTCAACAGTGAGTGTGTCGGGCAGTACAGGTCCAGTGCTTCAGCTTACGGCTTTGTTTGGACCCTGGAATAAGCACCGCCTATAAGGTCTAGGGTGTCTAGGATCATTATGGAACTCATAATATAAACAAAGACATTGGGACATGACAGACATACCCACATTGATCCTACCCAATTTGCTTTTGTCAAGGCAGATTTGCCTTTGAACTACTTCGAATTTTAACAGTCACACTAAGGCATTGATGAGGGGTGGGCAGTTCACACAGCCTCAAGTGACTTCAACCCAGAACACTCCTATAACTCGGAACAGAATCCCAGTCCATGTTAGCCAGAAAGAGGCACTACTCTATTGAGACAGAATCCTCACGGAGTGGGGATGTGAGTCATCGGGTTTATACTTCCAGAGTAGATAAGCCAAGAAGCAAAATACACTGATAATGAAAATTAAAACTCGAACCAAAAGATGCAATGCTGCAACTTAGCTTGCTACATGAAGGTAAGCCTAGATCCTTGAGATCCCATAGAGGATCCTGCCCAGGAGAGTAAATCAGTTGTGACATAACATCTACATCCAGAAATCCTTGTGTAAGTGTTGACAGTTGATAGGTCCAAGAATTGAAAATCAAAATCCCCCGAGTTCCGTCTCCAACAGGCGAATAAACCAAGCCCCTAGGAACAGGCTGGAATGGCTGCAAGCCCCATCTGGCTGGACTGAGAAAGATCCTCCCTATCTGCCTCTTTTAGAAACTTGCTTTGGAACTCTTTTCTTTGTGGAGGGAACATCTGGCATGCCTTTAAATCTGTACCCTGATGAAATAATGAAAGCAATTCCGTGTGTGATGAGCATCCAGCACCCATCTGTCTTTAAATCCCAATTTTCTTTGAAAGAAAAAATCTCAATTCCAATCTTCACTGGCAGCTGAAAGGCCAAACTGTGGTTTTGCTGACGAAGAGATGAGACTGGCCTCACCAGAACCTGACCTCGTAGTCGGCAAGGATCTAGGCTGCCCGAACCTCTGACTCCTGCCGTCTAAGCCCTGCCCCTCCCCTACCCCTACCACCTGAGGACTAACCTACCTAATAGAGGAACTTTAGACAGCCAATTTCTACTAACCTTGTGAGGCTAAATTCCAGGCTGCTTTTAAAAGTCTCGGTAGACTTAGCTCTTGGCTCCATTTTCCTTAAAAACTTTAAAAACAGGCGTACAGTCCCAACAAACACATCAGAAACACCTAGAAAGGACAAAATCCTGTCCTACTGATGCATGCAAGATTCTGATTCTGATCCTTCAACCATGCATGTCTAGAAACTAGAACTAGTAGCAGCCCCTCGAGGAGACCTGGACAGCATCACACACCACACCAAAAGAATGCTTACTTGTTCACAGAGACATGAACATCAGCAAGCATTTCTTTACACTCAATACCACAAAATCCATCCCTTTTTTAATTAGAAAGGAGAAGGAGATAATATTTATATTTCAGCATAGAAAAATTGATTCAACGCCCCCTCATGGCTGTAGTGGAAGATATATACTCTTACCCCCCACCTATCCAAAGCCCCCTTGAGGGTACAGGATTTTTATTTTTTTATTTGAAGGCTTTAACTTTAACCCCCCTGAGCCAGTTTCTGGGTCTCCGTCTGGGGACTCTTAACTACTTATCTATGAGCGCTTGCGCCTATACACTATCAGGCTTAA
Organism: Protopterus annectens; assembly: GCF_019279795.1. Classification (NCBI taxonomy): domain Eukaryota; kingdom Metazoa; phylum Chordata; order Ceratodontiformes; family Protopteridae; genus Protopterus; species Protopterus annectens. The sequence continues at coordinate 900,915,604 of NC_056727.1, read as the reverse complement.
CAGAAGCACAGGAGGCGAGGAAGGAGGGGGGGAGAGAAGGCAAAAAACATCCTCCCATACATTCAACAACAGAGGGAGCTAAGGGGGCCTATGCTGGGGCAAAACAAGAATTCCTAAGCCTTTTTCTGGAGTCAGAGTAATCTTGGCCTTCCGCCTGTGAACTACTAAACTATCAAACTCCTGTTCTAGGCCTCTTATCCCCCTCATCAGGGGGCATAGAACCTAATAATCAAAATCAAAATTCTCTTCCATTTTTAAGCATATTTTCTTCTTAGGCACAGAGAAATGCTAGGAGAAGCCCCTACAGAAGCTGAACTTGGCCTTCCTCTAAAATGAACCTATTATTGGCTGAATACAATACATTTGTTGGAAGGCTAAAGAAAGGCATTCTACTTGCAGTTAAAATGCCACTGTCTCTACATTTAGTAGTAAGTTCAGCAAATTAAATAAAATAAAAGTTTACTTCTGTCAACAATGAATGATATAGATTCGTGGAGTGCTCATCACAACAAAGATCCGCTGTGTAGATAATTATTCCTAACAGTTTAAAACTCATATAATATGAAGCTGATGCTAGGTTTTGAGTCATCTTCCTTATACTATGCACTACATCTTGTTTTTGTTCCGATACCTCAGGCTATGAAATGTAAAATATGTCACTTCGTTTTATTTATTCATATGCAGCTGTATGTAGTTTAGATCATGTCAGAGTAGACAATTATTTTTTTGTTCTGATTTATGCTGACTACCCCCAAAACAATTTTTTTTGGAAACACAAAGAACAATTCTTAACCTGTATGTAAACAATTTATTGAACTATTTTTCTCAGTCCATCGCATCCTATCACTTATACTTCGATAATTACTTTATGCAAGAAAACTACCACCACACTCCAGACTTCTGTAACATCTGCTGATTCATTACAAACTCACCCTTCTATGAGCAGCACTGTGTCACCCTAGAAAAAGCTAAATGGCTACCCATAAAAGAAAGATCTAACCTACTTTTAAGATACCACCTCTACAAACTACTCCATCTCCCAACATTTTCTCCCCTTCTAGCTAAACGTCATAAAAACCTCCTCATACAACCTGAGAAAGTACTTACATACCATACCAACTCTCATTACCCCTAGATTCAAACACTACAGCACTGCACGTGCATTCTCCTCTCAAACACTTACGCTTTAGCAAGCTCTTCCTACCGACCTAAAGGAAATCAACACTTACTCCGAATACAGAATGCAACTCAAAAAGCACCTCGACACCCCAGCCAACTGCTCCTGCTTCAACAGAGGACATATCACCTAACACACAATCCATATCTCCTTTCCACTCTCTCATAGAATTACTGAAGGTTGACCCAGTTCAGAAATTAATGTAAATATTGTACAGTAAAACTCTACTTGTCTACTATAAAGTGCATACACAGTTTTTCTAAGTAACTTATCTGAACTACCGTTTTTGATTACATTTCTGTCTTTTTTGTTTGTGAAATGTTTTGCATTTACCTGGGCTGAGCATATAATTGGTCAGTATCTATCAGTGCACTACCCCAGTAAACAAATACTATAAATGCAATTCATAGTCCCTGGAGACTATTCCTGCAGTCACTGGGTGCAGGCCAGAAAAAATAATCCCGGGTCAGTCAGCCTATCACAGGATGCATATAACCAAACAATCTTACCTATGGGCAATTTGAAGAGTTGCCAATTTACTTGCAGCATGTTTTTGGGATGTGGGTAGAAATCAGAGTACCTGGCAAAAAAATAAAAACACATGGATATAGGGATGACCTGCAAACTCCACACAAATGACAACCCATTTGGGAATCAAGCAACATGAAACAGCAACAGTAATGCCTAAATGTAATCATCATATTCAAATTTTCTTGCTGATACTAAGCAACACTAAACATTTGTACTTCAAATACATTTCATACAGGCACTATCCTAGCATGGTGCAAAGAATAATACTGGTACATAAGGTCCTCACAATAATTGTAGATTTTCAGGAAATACTCTGGTAGCACTGTAACAAATGGCTTGAACTCACTGACATTAGTCTTCAAATATCATGTCCTTCACACAGTCAAATATGTCCAATCCACATCATGACAACATCTATATCACACATCTGCTACTCTTCCAGCATCATTTGGGCTAAGTCCCATTCAAAGCAAAAATTTCTCATGCCACCTTCAGTTCTTCTAGCAAAAAAGAAACATAACTTCTAAATAAACCTAATGCAACAAACAACTGTAATAACTGTTCAGATGTAATATGAAGCTTACAGAAAACAGAGGGGAAAAATAAGAGAGAACAGTATAAATCTGGACTATGGTGATAACATACATGTATCGCTGCGAGTCTCTTCATCAGAGAAGTACTTTAGAGCTTGTATGAGGTACTTAGCATAACAGCAGATGACTGACTTCATCACTGATGGCTTTCCAATATTATTCCAGTACAAGTCCCATAAGACACAATAGCTGATCATCTACTTCCTGCCATTAACAGTAAAAAGAAGGTGCACCTTCTGGTTTAAGGCAATGCAAGAAATGATTTGCAGGCAAATTTATCTTTGAGAAAAGCAGTGCACTGCAAAGAAACATTAAAGGCTGCAACCAGAAAAATTCTGATTGTGGTATTAGCTAAGAGAACTGAAATCAGAAACTTCAAAGAAACCAAGATCCTTGTTTCAGAAATGGTTACATCAAATATTGCAACAGGAAACTCAAATCCTAGAGAGGTATTAACCTTTATGGTACAGAACCTCTAAACAAATTAACAGCATGAAGAGATAAGATTACAATGTACACTAAAACAATCCAATGGTAGTCTTTCAGGGCTAAATAAATATGAACCCTAGTTCACATTAGGTTATGAAAATTGTGAGATTCCATGGCTGGTATTTTGACAGTACAAGAAAAAATGCCTTCCAGTTGATAAATAAGAATTACTGGAACTTGCACTCCTTGCCTCCTGGATGCCATAGACCATCTGAGTTGAAAAATGAGCTTGGTTCAAAATCAAAAGATCGGCTTTCAGGTTGTGAGATGTAGGCTGTGCAGAGAGGGGTGCATTACTCTGATTTGCTGTGTAAATTACGATCTTCACTGCAGGGGTGTAGACAAAAATTTACATTTTGTACTCAAACCTAATGTTATTGCCTCACCACCCACCCATCCTTTTAAAAATGTACTCAAACCTCAAAATGCTACCCACCCAGACATATAGGAAAGGGATATGCCATTTACAAATGGTAGCATTTACACCAATAAAAAGCTATTTTAAAAGATTATTCCTTTCACAGAAGCATTCTTTCTGGACCTCTGTATTGTAAATATTTTTTACACAGTTCTAAACATAATGTGCTTTTTGATACTGAAGATTCCAAGAGATGCTCAGAAAAAAATGTACTCATCTGAATACACTGAGTCTGCCTAGCCCCTTGCTTCCCTGAACAGAACTGGTAGGGTGTAATCTGCACTTTATAAAAGAATAGAACCTTTTAGTAAAAGAGAACTACGACTCCTTCAGCCACAAGGGGCTAGTCACACACAGATACATCTTTTGCTTTCTTGTTTTTAATGGAATTTTTGTAAGACATGTAGAAAGGGAAATGTGAAGAGGTGGCTTTTCTTCCATTGCCTTGAAAGAGCATATTGTGTCCTTGGAAAGAGTAAAGAAACAGAACGTCGTCTTGACAGTCACAGTGGTCTGCAACACGTGCAGATTTCAGCCGCTTTTCTCAGAAATTAACCAAAAATAGTAAGTGATGAAGCCCTCAAAACTGGAACACTTTTTAAAATGCTAACATTTGCTTAAAAAAGATGACAATATAAAGTGACTGGTATTCAAATGCAAATTGTATGGAAAATAATTTATAACTTTAAGGTCTGTAATCATTTAGTGTCTTTAAACTTCACTGCACTGTCAAAAAAATGAAAAAACTGAAAGTTATGAATGTTAAGAGTTGTAGGAAGGGAATTTAGCACCTTGTGTAACATACACTAACCCCCATCTGAACCTTAAACTAAAAAAAAAGTTTTACAGCTTGCAAACTTTCTTTTTTAAGGTAGAAAAACTACCTTTAAATCAAAAACAAACTGTTAATTTACAAGTTATCTAATGAGCAAACGTGATCATATTAACCAGTGCTGTTGAAGGTGGGCTTGACAAAGAACAGTGTCTATACTGGGATCTACAAAGGTCAATATTTGTTAATTTGCTACAGATGCATTTAAGAATTTAAGATTTGATGTGCTCTCCAGTGAATGGAATAACATGATAGACTCCCTTGGAAAGATCAGAACTTCAACTGAAACAACAAGAGGCCAGTCATTTGAGTATTGGAATATCTTGGCTACCTGCAGCCTCTGGTCAGCTGCTGCTACATGAATACATTTGGTGAATACCATATGGGTGTGGATGAAACTGAGTGGAAGAGCCCAAAACTGACAATGACTGGCTCCCTACATGGAAATGCAAGCACCTCTTGGAATCCTTGTGATCTTTATGAAAAGGTAGGAGTCTTGGAGGTTCAAACAGCACATCCAGTCTCCTATGGACAGCCATGCAGGGACCAACTGTACTATAGTATTTTAACTCCAGGATGGTCCATTATTTATAAGACAAAGGCAACCTCCTTCCTTGCATATGTTTTCTTCATTAGCTGCAATGTCTGACAAGAGTAACAAGGAGGCAATGGGTGGGGCTAAGAAGAGAATTACATGCTCTTCGTATATTACTGTCCATAGCATGATGCTTTAGCTGGATGGATGAAGGGACAGGCAATCACTAACTGCCTCTACAATGCAGCAATCAGGTAAGATATCAGGAATACTGCTCACCAGGAACACCCTGCTTCTAGGCCCATGACCTTGCTGGAAGTTGCAACTGTTGTTGGATGTTATTCCAGCAGCTTCTTCTTGAGGTTCAGGCTGCATGTGAAAACCAAATATGGCAGAGGTTCTTCTGCAGTCTAGAAAAATAATGCTATGGAGTGTGTGGACTTTTACAACTAAAGCTATCAGAACCTTCACTTGCTTTTCCATATTTTCCAGGTGTTTGTGAACTTTATTCTTGAAAATGTAGGGACCTGAGAAGGGAAAGTTGAGGAAAGACACATTTTAAGTCTAAGTTACAAGTGACAGTGGATATGAATGCCAGATTCTGCATCTCTAGAAACCCCTTATGCAGCATTACACATGACATTTACCAGAAGGCTGTTCATATTGAAGACAGCTTTGACGTGGGAGAATAAAATTTCCTTTAAGGGCCCATCTGACAACCCCATGAGCATAAAGTACATTCTGTAGGCTAAATCTCTTTGAAAGAATACCATACACCTGCACAGGCAATGTGGCAGATGAGCGGCTGTGCTTACCAAGCCTGTTTATTACTTTGAATTCCTTACCTGACACATGGACATCAGGGCTAAGTAGTATAAAAGTCTTTCTATAGTCCACTGCAAAAACCCTGGTGTCGGGGATAGATGTCTCTGTCCAGATGGCATACTTCCTAGTGGCTGGAAATACAATCAGTCTTCTTTAGAATGGAGGCCACTGTGTCTGGGTTTTCCCATGCAGTGGATCTTTGAAAATGTCCACTGGGGGTGTGTATTCTAGCAGCCTCACGCATTCATACCTCCACTGATTTTGTGGGGGTCTATATCACATCAGCGAATGCTAAAAACAGCGAACGCTGATATAGCAAACTTCAAAGTCTAAAAGCTGAAAACAGCGAAGGAATGGATCAGCCAATTTTTTCCCAGGGGAAAAAATTTCTGGGCCGTTCTCCGGCCTTTGCTGTTTTCTCCACTGTGGTGCAATCTCGGAGTTGGTATATTTAAGTACTTAATTTTGACTGTATACTCTGGTTTTTTTTTTTGGATCAGTGAATTTTTTCCCCTGGGAAAAAAGTCGCTGATCTGTTCATTCGCTGTTTTCAGCTTTTGGACTTTGAAGTTCGTTATACCAGCGTTCACTATTTTTAGCATTCGTTGATGTGATATAGACCCATTTTGTGGTACTGGGTGGTCCTAGATGTGAACAGCCTCTGTACAAATATCCTACATGCTCATGGTACTGAGGCTGTTTTTTTTTTTTTTTTTGGGGGGGGGCTATCTGGTTGCTAATTATGTCTCTGAATTGCTTATGTTTTGTTTAAAGAATAATTATTTTATCACCAGATCAAAGGTACTGCTATGGGTGGATTTTCTGCGGCAATGTGTGCAGACATGATCATGGGTTTATTTGAATATATATGTTTTATCAGTTTGCTGTGAAATATGTTATAAAATATTTTAGATTCACTGAAAACATGAATTGCATATTTAAAGGGAGCACCCATGAAGCTCAGAAACGTATTGGTGATCTTTATAACAATATATTTGGGTTTCTGGTGATATCTAAGAGCCCAATACTGTTTTTTTTTTTGGGGGGGGATTTATCCCTACAGGGAGTTAATGAAGAAAAAGGTGATTGAAGGGTTAAATAAAAACTGCAGCCTGTATTAATAGTTGTATGGCATCAGTTATAACAGTTTTTGTTTTTATTAATTGCATAACTCAAATTGCATATTATATTGCAAAGCACTTTATACAGTATGCAGTCAGGGTTATTTTAATTGTGAAGTGGGGGATCATATCAGTAACTGCAGTATATGTTAAATATATTAAAGCAAACAACTGTGCTTTCTTAGTTGTAAGATGTACAGGCTTTACACTGTAACAAGATAAGAAAGGCTGGACAGAAGCAAGTTAAAGTGAATATAATGTTATGAACTTGGGCTGATACTGTTGGGGTAGGGTGTAAAAGTTTATCAATCATATTATATGTAGAATTAAGATGATGCTTTCCCCTGTTTTTACAGGGGTGGGTGTATACATTACTGTCCTTGGTTTAAGCTACAGACATTTTTTAAGCAAACAGGCTTCACAAATAAACCAAAATTAATAAAGTCATAGAAAAGGTAAGTTGCTTGTATTTGCAAAATTATTAGCTATTTTTCCATTAACAAATGCTCTTAGTGGAAGACAGGAAGTCTACAGGTGAAGACAGTTGGACATGAGAAGTTTGAACAGTGTTTTCTTAGTGAAATTTACAGAGATGTTTTTCAAGTAATTTGAAAGTTACTAGCTGTTTTTCTTTCTCACTGTCAACTTCTTTTATTAATAATGGCCATATGTGATATGTATCTACTGGATTTCTCCCCGGGCCTCTGCTGAAAAAGGGCTTCGGCTCAGTCAGACATTCCCAGTCAACTTGTTTTTCTTTCGGCTTTTCCCGGTTAGGAGTCGCCACAGCGGAACTCCGGTCCGCTAATGATTGGCAGTCGCGATTTTTACCGTGCCAAGGTGCCACCCCAACGCCCAACCTTCAATGAAGGCACACCCATTCACGCATGTCTTTCAAATGCCACTCGACCGCGGGGAGGACATGCAGACTCCACACAGAAGGCGCTCCAGCCGAGAATCGAACGGGAGAACATTCCCGGTCAACAAATGTAAAATTAAAAAATAAATAAATAAACTTCTTTTATTTGCAGACAAGCTGTCTACAGATGCAAGCAATTAATCTTGAGAACTCTTAGCAATCCCTACAGAAAGAAATGTAAGATAAATAGTGTAATTAAAATTTAATGGTAGAGTGTCAAGCAATTATATGAAACATAAAGTTTAAAACTGTGGGAAGTGAATAACTTATACAAGAACTTACCTCCCCTGCAGCCTCAATATTTTTATGCATTTAATATAACAATGTATAACTTTGTTATTAATTTAAAGGTAGCTAATTCACGTTCTTAGGGCTAAAAGTTAATGTTTACTGAAATCATCTTTGGCATGAAAGTAGGGTTAGTTCTTAAGGACACCATATCTTTACTGAAAATGATATAGGGTGGTTTGGAAGACAATGCTTGTAATTCAGATACCCTTTTAGTGGAGGCTATAGCTATAAGGAAGACAGTTTTCCAAGACAGAAATTTTATGTCACAAGATTCAGCTGGTTTGAAATGTTTCTGAACAAGACCTTTGTGGACCATGGATAAGTCCCAAGGAGGATAAAGGTCTTTGACAGGAGGCCTAAGTAAGAAAACCCCTTTCAGGAAGGCCTTGCATAGTTTGGATGTAGAAGCAGAGTCTTTTCCCATGTGAAAGTTTGTAATTGCTGTCAGTTATAATTTTATGATAGAGAAACTAGCACCGTCCGGGAAGAGTGAAGCTAGAAAATGAAGTACAGCTGATATAGGAGCTGAAAAAGTGTCAATATTTTGCTTTGAGGCCCAAACTGAAATTCTCTTCCACTATTATAAACCCTCTTTGTGGAAGGCTTTTGAGAGGCAAGAATAATCTTTTGAATTGGTAAAAGTAGCCAGGACTTGTTTAGAATCATTGGAAGTGGAGAAACCAAGCAGTTAACCGTAGGGATCAGAGAATGGGGGGGCTGATGCTCTGATGGGTAAGAGATCAGATCTTGAGTGGGATCCAATATCCAAGGGGTATATTTGAGGTGAGATCACAGGAAGGTGAACCATACCTGACAAGGTCAGAAGGGGACAATAAAGATCAGAGTACTCTTCAACATGCTGACTTTCAGTAGAACTTTTGGGATCAATGGTCTGGGAGGTTAAGCATATAGGAGACCCGGAGGCCAGTCATGGACTAGAACATCCCTTGGTGCTTCCCCTACTCAGGGGATCAGAACAAAATACTTGCTGCACTTCTTGTTCAGGGGAGAAGAGATGAGGTTGCAGCAAGGTTGGCCCCATTAGCTGAAAATCAGTTCTATTAACTGATTGAGGGACCATTTATGCGGATTCAGAATGGACCTGCTGAGTTTGTCTGTTAGTACACTGGTGTACCTGGGAATGTGTGTTGCAACGAGAAAGCTGTCTGAAGACCTCACCCATTCACACACTCTCATTGCCTCTCTGTACAAAGGGTATGAACGGGTTATACCAGACTACTAACATGTTGTCTGTGTGAATTGCTATAGTCCCCAGAGGGAGGCAGTCGTAGAAGGCTTGCAAAGTCAGAAGAACTGCTCTCATCTCTAGGGCATTCATGTGCAACTCTGTCTGGAACCACGTGTCTTGGACCATTCTTCCTTCATAATGCCCCCCCCAGCCCAGCAAGGAAGTGTCCGTGGTCACTGTGGCTGTGGGAGGGGAAAGAGAAAATGGCCTGCCCAGATACAGGTCATTCAATACCACCCACCATTGAAGATGTTGTCTGCATATTGGGGTTAGTTTGATAAGAAAAGATAATTGTTGGAACAGAATGGATCACTGAGCCCTAAGGGTCCACTGTAGAACTCACATGAAAAACTGTGCTAGAGGAAGCGGCAGTATAGCTACTGACATAGAAACTAGTGCTCTCACAATTAGTCTTGCTGGAGGAGCTGGCATCTCCAGGAGGACTTGCACCTGTTGTCTCAGAGATATTACCCATTGCTTAGGTAATGCTGCTATCTGTGTAATTGTGTTCAATTGTGTTCCTACGAACTCCCAAGCTCTACACAGGAGTTAATTATGACTTTGGCATGTTTATAGTGATGCCCAACTGGTTGAAGACCTGTAGCAACTATTCTGTTGCTTGGAAGAGTTGGTGGAATACTTGTAGCTTGAGGTGAGCTGCTACTACTGCTATGCACTTGGTAAACAGCCAGGGGGCTGTGGTGGGGCCAAATGGCAGAGCTCTGAAATGATAATGATTGGCTCCCAGTCAAAAGTGCAGGTGTCTCCTGGTCTGCCTGTCTTTTTTGATATGATAGTATGGATCTTGAAGATCTACAGAGCACATCCACTCTTCCTTGTGCAGAAGTTACAAGATGGACTGGACCATAATCATCCAGAACTTGGACTTCTTGACATATAGATTCAGTTGGCTTAGATCTAGGATTGATTGCAGGTCCCCTGTCTTTCTGGCACCAAAAAGAAGCACAAATATGTTCTGGATCCTTGCTGTTCAGTCGGGACCTTCTGGATGGCTCTTTTCTCTAGACGTTTCTGAATTTCTTGGACGGGAAACTCCCTTTGACTAGGTGAAACATCAGTGAGATTGCTCCTAGGGTGTGGAGGTGGAAGGGAAAAGGGAATATAGTAACCTCTGGAAATAATGTTTTGCCCCTAGCTGTCATTTGTTAACTTTGCCCAGGCATTCAGGTGGAATGACAGACAACCTCTGTATGCCTCTAGGGAATGGCAGTTAGGCAACACTTCAAGAGTCCTGATAGGGCTTCTCAGAGAAAGGTTCTCTGAAGCCCTGATTTTGTGGTCTCCTTCTGCCTCTAGGCAGCATCTGAAATTAAATCTTCTTCCTCTGCCTCTGAAGGAGATATGTTTTGAGGATCCTGGACAAAACCTTGAGATTTTTTGAACAAAATTTCCTACTGCCTCGTTGATTCCGTGAAAAGGTCTTTTCTGGAGTAGAAAATTTGATCCCTACCACAGATAGGGTCTTTCCCTCTTGCTCGCTGCGGGTGAGAACTTCCTTGACAGATGGTCCAAAAGGGAGGAACCATCAAAGGAGGCATTGGTAAAGGACACATTAAAAGATTCCGCAAACCTGCACAGCTTCATTCAGGCATGTCTCCTGATGGCTATCCCTGTTCTGGCTTATCAAGAGGTGCCCTCTGCAGCATTAAAGATTAGCCTCATCAAGGAATTAGCTAAAGATGAAAGAGTGGTCAATTGAGGAGACACCTTCTCTTCAGGTCCCCCTCTGACAAGGTCTCTGTAAGAGAGTTGGTTAGTTCCTTCATCAAATCTCTTTGTAATCGAGTAAAATGTGCCAGACAGTTAAATGCCCCCAGTCTGAAGATGGCTGAGGCATAAACGCACTTTCCATGCCTGTCCACCACCTGGGACCCCTTGTTCGGGCGGGTGGACAGTGGAGCTTCGCTCGGCTAGCTCCTTCTTAGTGGCTTCTGACACCACAATAACGTCAATGGGCACACCCTTGCTCCAACGTAGTCTGTCACTAGGAGGGCTTAGATATTTATCAGCATGCTTTGGTATGGGCTCCAAAGTGTCGGGTTCCTTCTATGCCTGGCAGGAAATTAGATCGATGAGCTCATCCACTGGGGGGGGGGGGTCACCCAGGACGTAGATGAGCCCAGCCCGAAGGCCTCCAGAAAAAATTACTCCTCAGAAGGAGGAGATTGGGAGGACCATCCACCTTGTTGCCTCAGTATTTCCATAATGTCTCTGAAGGAGACATCTCCAGGTGGAGATCTTGGGGATCCCTCTCCCTCATTGAAGTTGGTGTCCTCAGTTAATGACTTCAAAGGGGAGTTAAAGTGCCTCCTCTTGCACTTTCTCTTGTCATGTACCTCCTCTGTGGGGTGTTCAGGGGAGGAATCAGAAGAATGGGGAATCCCCTGAGGGGCAGTAATGGTCTGAAGACCTGTTCGGGGCGGATGACTTAAGGCAGGATGCAAGTGAACAGGGCTCACATGAGATGTGAGCTAGGTAGGATCCGGGGGATGAGGAGACGCAGCTCTAGGTCCAGAGAAGGTCATCTCTACCACCTGTAAGGCTGACAGACTTGAGACGACTTCCCTCTCTCACTAGGAGCCGAAACAACCTGAGGAGAATGGGTGGAGCCTACTCCTGATCAAAAACCTCCAGACAGCATCTGACCTGAGTTGTCGAAGGTTCCTAGGGGAAGGGGTGGATCCAATAAGGTCGGGCCCGAAGCCTGCTCTCTGGAGTTGGCACCGATATCACAGATTTGAGACTCCTACTGATCTGATGGCATCAGAGCCAAACCAGTCAGGGACCCTGACGGAGGCGAAGAAAGCACCATCCTTGGATCCTTTGACGACTCCCTCGGAAAACCCAGATCCTGGAGGTCCGAAGCAACAAGTTGGATTGGATGAGGAGTATGAAAGGTTGGAGTTGGTGATCTCACAGATCCTGCATGGGACGCAGATGGTAACAGCCCCATCTGTATCTGCCCCTTGAAAAGGCTCCACATCACTCTGTCCATCTCTGATTGTGAAAGGCTTTGAGAGGATCTAGAGAAAGCTGAGGAATATCTTGACTTAAGCAAAGTTACGACAGGGGCTGGAGCTGGGGAAGTATGTTTCAAAGCTTGGTACCGGTGTTCCGCTCCAAGACCTTGGATCAGAGGTGGACCTTCCAGGGGAAGTTCAGTCCACTATCAACAATGTCAGATCCAACATGGATGTAGAATCCATGGTCTTCTCGGATCCGATGTGCTTACAGACATACTTGGATCAGAAGACTTTGGATCCAGTAGTTTAGGTCTCCTTTCAGAGAAAACAAAGAAGCCCCTGGGGAAACTGAGGAGGCTCTCCTTTTAAGCTCTCAATGGTTTAGAGGGGGGTTTGAGTCCCAGAAGCAGGCCAAATACTTCTCAGTATTAACTTGTTTGTCCTGTCTGTGAGGGTGTGCATGTTGAAGGATGTGCATATAACACAATCAGCCTGAAGATGTTCAGAATCCAAACAACAGACATACTTTTTGTGGGCATCATGAAGTACAGTTGTGTACACTTACCATAAATGTAGATGTTCGAGTGTATTCACTGTTGCAGTCATTACATTTGGGTAATCTACTGGCAGGTTGTCCTCAGTAGGCCTGAATATCAAAATCTTGGGTCCTGCATCGGTTGCTGTCTCCTCTTCCATGACGTCAGGTCGTCAGGGGTATAAAACATGCAGCTGACGCCATTTTCTTTAGTTTTTCTTGCCTCAGATGTCAGGTACCCCCCAAATGGGGAGCAAAAAAATATATATATTATATATATATATATATATATATATATATATATATATATATATATATATATACACATACACACACACATACATATATGCAATAGTAACAACATAAACTTTACCTTCATCTAAAAGCAAATACACCACAAAGGCTGTAGAATATAGTGAAAGAAAGAGAAGTTCTAGAAAACAGGGGGATGGTGGGTGGGTAACCCGGACTGCAACAGTGAATACACTCGAACATCTACATTTATGGTAAGTGTACACAACTGTACTATGTTCTTCGTGTTTCACTGTTGCAGTCATTACATTTGGGTAGAATCCCAAAGCTATGGATGGGAGGCTGGAACTAAATAGCATTAGGAGCGACTATAAGGCCCTGCAGAACTGCAGTGGCAAAGCCCGCCCTTGACTTAGAGAAGAGAGGCAAATGATAATGCTTTGTAAAAGTATGAACAGAGCTCCAAGTAGCAGCTTCTAGAATGTCTTTGGTTGGCACCCCTCTGAGAAAAGCTGCTGATGTAGATGCAGCCCTGGTGGAATGTGACCTGATTCCCTTGGGCACCGGTTTACAATGATGCAAATTACAAAAACAAATGTAGTGGCTTATCCACTTTGAAACAGTCTGCTTTGAAATAGCCTTCCCCTCTGATCCTGCAGCAAATGCCACCAGTAGCTGCTCAGACTTTCTTAGAGATTTGTTCCTGTTTAAGTAGAATCTTAGTTGTCTGTGTACGTCCAAGGAATGCAGAATCCACTCCCCCTTGATCTGCAGATTTGGGTAAAAAGTTGGCAGGTGAATAGTTTGGTTAAGAGCCACACTGGATATCACTTTAGGCATATAGGAAGGATTGGTCCTGAGGGACACCCTGTCTGGGTAAAATGTAATAAAAGGCTCCACAGCCATGAGGGCCTGTAGTTCTGAAACTCTTCTTGCTGAAGTGATTGCCAGAAGGAAAGCTGTTTTCCAAGATAAAAACTTTATATCTGCAGTAGCTGCTGGTTCAAATGGAGGCAGGATGAGCTTTTCCAACACAAAATTGAGGTCCCATGCAGGAGTTGGTGATCTTCTGGGGGACCTTAGATTTTTGGCCCCTCTAAGATATTGTTTTAGCAGAGGATGAGGAAAGATGGGAGGCTCTGGTGTTGTAATGAGCCGAGATGGCAGAGGCATGGATTTTTATTGATGAAAAAGATAGGCCCTTGTCAAGCATCTCAGTCAAGTATTGTAAAATCTGAGGAATATTTGGCTTTGCTGTGTCAGTCCCTTGTGTTTGGTTCCAAACACAGAATCTCTTCCATTTATCAGCATGAGATTTTCTAGTACTAGGCCTTCTGGCTTCCAAAATGACATCCATCACAGATTTACTGAGATGTGTTGTTTGAATCATTACATGATCAGCCATGCTGTCAGGTTCAGAGTTTGGAGCTGATTGTGCAGAATCTGATTGCTCTGCTGAGACAGTAGATGAGGTATTTGAGGCAAGTACCAAGAAGGGAGTTCAGACATATTCCTTAGAATTGGGTACCAGTGCTGGCGAGGCCAGTCCAGGGCAATTAGGATAATTTTTGTTTGTTCCTGTCTGACTTTTAGTAAGACCTATGGAAGAAGAGGCAGAGGAGGAAAGGCATAGACTGATAGGTTTTTCCAACTGAAGGATAGAGCATCCACTTTCCATGCTTGTCTGTGATAAGTCCTTGTGCAGAATTTGTCCAGTTGATAATTCTGGGGAGAGGCAAATAGATCTATGTCCGGACTCCCCCATTTCTCTGTTATCATGCTGATGAATCGTGGATCCAGTTTCCACTCGTGAGGGTCCATAAGATTTCTGCTTAGGTCGTCTTCCAGAGTATTTTGTTTTCCTGGCAGGAATTGAGGTTGAAGATGTACTTGGTAAGTCAAGGCTGTGTCCCACAATGCCATGGCTAGTCTGCAAAGTGGGTAGGAATGTGTACCCCCCTGCTTGTTTATGTACCACATAACCGTCGTGTTGTCAGTCTTTATCAGTAGTTGTCCTGGATGAAGTAAGTCCTTGAAGGCTGTCGGGGCATTCTGAACAGGTAACATTTCTTTCAGGTTGATATGCAGATGCATTTGTTTTGGGCTCCATATGCCCTGAATGCATCTCCCCGCCAGGTGGGCCCCCCAAACATAGTCTGATGCATCTGTAGTTAGGGTTTGGGTGGCAGGGGGTAGAGTGAAAGACTGTTCCATGTTCTGGTGACATGTCTCTGCCCACCAAAGAAACTCCTATTGTAGGCAGGGAATGAGAGGAATCATTGTTTCCAGACTGTGACAATGGTAACTCCATAAACTTTTTAGATACCAATGTAGTTTCCTCATATGCAGTCTTGCATATAGAATTAGTAGAATGCAGGATGCCATGAATCCCAAAGTCTGCAGAATTTGTCTTGCAGATAACTGGGTTTTTATTGCCATCTGTTTGAAGTAAATAGTCAGCTGCCTTTGTTTGTCTGGCGTAAGGTAAGCCATCTGGGCAGTTGTATTCAAGCTTGCACCCAGGAATGTAATCTTTTGAGACTGTACCAGTTGTGATTTATTTTCGTTTATTGTGTACCCTAGGCATGTTAAAAGCCTTTTTACAAACGCCAGATGTTGAAGAAAAATGTCCTTGTTTTCTGCTTGAATGAGACAGTCGTCCAAGTGAGGATAGATTTGTATGCTTCTTTGTCTGCAAAATGCAATTACTGGTGCCAGGCACTTTGTAAAGACCCTGGGCACAGTAGATAAGAAAAAGGGCAGTGCAGAGAATTGGTAATGCATAAAACCAGCCTTGAAGTGGAGGTATCTTCTGCACGATTCCCTTATTGGGATATGCAGGTCTTCTTTCGGCTTTTTCTGGTTAGGGGTCGCCACAGCGGAACTCCGGTCCGCTAATGAATGGCAGTAGATTTTTACGTGCTGGCTTGCCGGGCCTAACACACAACCTTCAATGAAGGAATGCCCATTCATGCATGTCGACACACAGAAGACGCTCTAACTGAGAATCGAACGTGCAACGTCTAACTGTGAGGCGACAACGCTACCGCAGCACCACCATTGCAGTTATTGGGATATGCAGGTATGCTTCTTTTAAGTCTAGAGTCACTAGCCAAGCGTTCTTGCCCAGCATGGGCAGAAGCTGTTGCAAAGTCGGTATTTTGAATTTTGGGATGTCCAAGAATGTGTTAAAAATCGATAAATCCAGTATTGGGCGCCAGGCATTGTCTTTTCTGGGTACCAAGAACAGTCTTGAGTAAAACCCTTGCCCTTTTTCCTGTTCTGGTACTGGCTGAATAACCCCATATCCATGAGGGACGTAACTTGTTTCTGTGCCTCTGCCCATTAATTTTTTGGCAGATGTGGCCAACCGTTTGAAATTGGCAAATGAAATCTGTATCCCTGGGATACTATGTTTAATATCCACTTGTCCTGGGTAATTAACTGCCAATTTTGAGCATGAAGTGCTAATTTTCCCCCTAAGGGGGCTGCCAAAAGATAAGTGTTTGGTGATGGCAGAGGGAAGTCATTGAGACTGTTTACTGTAGGGTTGTGCTTTGCTTCCTCCAGATTTGGAGGTAGAGGCACCCCATTCCTTTGACCTGTAAGAACCCTGTGATTGGTATATAGAGCCTTTTGAGCACCTGGATTTGCCCCGTGAGGCTCTGTCGGACACAGTAAAGGACCAATTTTTAGTAGGGCAGTGTCTACTGAATCTTGGTGGCTCCACTTGTAAGAAGTCTTTTACAGTTTGCATAGACTTAGCTTTGTCTTCCATTTTCTTTAAAACCTCTTCTGCCTTATTACCAGAGTATCATGCTGTAAAGGTGCATCCAACAATTTAGCTTTAACACGATCAGGCAGATTTTGCTCCTTGAGCCAGGCATGCCTCCTAATCACAGATCCATTAACTGCGGCCCTGCAGGAGGCCTCCAAGGAATCAAAACCACATTGCAGAGTATGCTTTCCAACCTGTTCTGCTGCATGCAATAATTTCTGTAATTCTTTATTTTCCACACATTTAGAAATCAACATAATTTTCTGTTTCAATAATCCCATAACATGCTGTTAATATTTAAGCATATGAAACTGGCAGTTTAAAGCCCTAATTGCCAAGGTTGCAGACGTATAAACCTTCTTTCCCCATCTATCTAGCACCCTGGAATCTCTATCAGAGGGGGTAGGATTCTTAGCTGTTGAGGCCTTTACACCTTTGGGACCCTGTGAGATAGTTTCAGGGTCAGCAGCCAGATTTTTGAATAAAAATTTGTGGGAGTCAGGAACCCTGTAATATCTGTCTGGCTTACTAGGAGCTGGAGGCAGGGAATCTGGAGCCATGCTTGATTCCGAAAACACATCATCAACAATGTCTAATACAGGAGGTATGGCCAACGGCCTATGCTGAGGAAGAAGGAGGAAATCCCTAAGCCTCTTTTTTGACTCTGAAAAATCCTGACTCTCCCAGTGAAAATGTTCCCTCAAAGTATGAGAGGTTTCTCCAAAAGAATAATCTTCAGGAGGAGATACAGATGGGATGGATTCTTCTGCATCTGAATCCTCATAGGGTGGAATAGAAAATTCCTGATCAGAAGAGGAATCAGAAGAAATAAAAACCTGATCTGAAGATTCATAATCAGTGTCTTGCCTAGACCTCTTATCGGGGGGGGGGGGTGTTGGGAACCCCTGATCAACGTAATTAAGTCTTCAGCTATTTTGATCATCTGTTTTTTGAGCATAGAGGCCTGAGCACGTGGTTCATGCGTCAGTTTTTTTAGCCTTAGAAGTTGCTTTTGTCTTTGTTTATTAAGCTGGCGTCAGTTTTATATAGGAATGCTGAGGCCTGAAAACACCCTCAGTAGCCGGTGCCTGCTCAGCGGCTCCAGACCCATCCGAGAGAGAGAGAGACATCCGCGGGTACAATACTCTGAGAATCTTGCGGCGTGCCGGACTCCACATGGGTCTCGGTAGAGGCCTGCAACTTGAAAGTAGTGGGAATCAGGGACTGTGAAAGTGCCTCTCTGAGTACCGGCAACTGGCTTAGGAGAAGCTTTGTCGTCGGTTCTGGACCTCGACGGTCTGTCTCAGTCCTTTTCTTTGCATTTTTTGTGAACTGCGGTAGTCAGATTGCTATCCAACGACATTTCAGGGTAGTTAAATCTGTTTCAAAAATATTTTGAAGCAAAGATATACTGACGCTTAATAGTGCGTTGGTTAAATCTAGCACAAAACTGACAGCAAGGCACGTTATGATCTGGGCCTAGGCAAGGAATACAGTACAAATGGAAATCCTTATGAGGTATTTGCTTCCCACAAGTAATGCAATTATTAACTTTTACTGACATCGGTAGGGAGCAAGAAAAAGTTTCCCCAACGGGGTACTTAGCTTTAATAGAAGACTTGGGTTCTGAAACTCGAATGCGAAAATTTCAGGAGTCAGACGACCGGCACGAAAGACTAAAGAAAATGGCGTCGGCTGCATGTTTTATACCCCTGATGACCTGACGTCATGGAAGAGGAGACAGCAACCGAAGCAGGACCCAAGACTTTGATATTCAGGCCGACTGAGGGCAACCTGCTAGCAGATTACCCAAATGTAATGACTGCAACAGTGAAGAACATCATCTTGGACTTTTGTGCCCACAACAACTGCATCTCTTGAAACCTGTTGGCTTGTTAGCCATTTTAAAAGACAGCACTATAACATACACAACACACACACCAAGGTTACAGACTGCCTTAACAAAAATAAAAGAGCTGCTACTATTTTTTTTTTTTAACAAAGGGCAAAAGAAATGCTGAAGTACTAACCAAAGGCTAACGAAAAATAGGGAAAGGGGCCCTGATGCTCAAAGTCAAAAACTACGGGAGGGGAGCAAAGAGGATACAGAAAGGACTACGAAAGGTAGTCATCAAAGTAAACTAGGAAATGATATCAAGAGAAAAAAATGTATTTAAGAACCCACTTATCTGTTAAATCGCTTGACAGGAACGGACCACGTCTGTGCTGGAAGGCAGCAAACGAGATCCGAGGGGTTACAGAAAGTACAGTTGTGTACACTTACCATAAATGTAGATGTTTGAGTGTATTCACTGCTGCAGCCACTTGTGGGTTATCCCTGCTGGGTAGCCCTCAGCTGGCCCAAAAACCAGAGTAAAGAATTTCCCTCCTGCGTCAGCTGTCTGAGTGCAGTGACTGATGTCAGGTCATCAGGGCTATAAAGGGAGACTGCCGACATCATTACATCAGTTTTTCTTGCCCCCAACAGGTATGAGACCCAAAGAAGTAGTAAGCAAAGGGGGAAGGTGGGAGGGAAAAAGGAATGCAACAGTGAATACACTCAAAAGTACAGTTTTGTACCTACCATAAATGTAGATGTTCGAGTGCTAATACAGCTGCAGTCATAACAGATGGGTTCTCCTGCCGTCAGGTGGGTCCTCGGTCAGCCGAATTCCAAAGTCTAGGTGCGGCGTCGGTTGTCGTCGCTTCTTCCCTGACGTCAGTGCGACAGGGGTGTAAAAGAACCAGCCAACGCCATTTTCTTCAGTTTTTCTTGCCCCAGATGTCAGGTGCCCCCAGAAGGAAGGCAATACATAAATTTATGTAATAATGCAGTGCAATATAATCAAAACACAGTAGTTGCAAGCAAATACACCATAAATGAATACCCCAATCAATTTGTATGAGGAGGTGTTAGCCAACAGGCCTGTCCCAAGAGGGGAAAGACGGAGGGAAACCTGGACTGCAGCTGTATTAGCACTCGAACATCTACATTTATGGTAGGTACAAAACTGTACTATGTTCATCGTGCATACAGCTGCAGTCATAACAGATGGGTAAAATCCCAAAGCTAAAAAAGGGGTGGTAGGCACTAGGTGGAACTAGGAGGAGCCAGGATGCCCTGCAAGACTGCAGTGGCAAAGCCTGCTCTAGTTTTGGAGTATAATGGTAGGTGGTAGTGCTTGGAGAAGATATGCACAGAACTCCAAGTGGCTGCTTCCAAAATATCTTTGGTAGGAACTCCTCTGAGGAAAGCTGCAGAGGTAGCTGTGGCCCTTGTGGAGTGAGATCTGATGCCTGCAGGCACAGTTTTACCATGAAAAGAGTAACAAAAGCGTATGCAGTGGGCTATCCATTTTGAGATTGTCTGTTTGGAAATTGGCTTCCCTTGAGCTCCTATAGCATAGGACACAAAGAGTTGTTCTGATTTTCTGAAAGGCTTTGTTCTGTCCAAATAATAACGTAGCTGTCTGCGGATGTCCAAAGAATGTAGTAGTCTCTCCCCTTTGTTTTGAGGATTAGGGTAAAAGGTAGGTAAGTGAATAGCCTGATTCAAAGCTACCCTGGATACCACCTTTGGCATAAAGGACGGATAGGTTCGTAAGGAAACTCTGTCCTGATGGAAAATGATAAAAGGCTGCACAGACATGAGGGCTTGTAGTTCCGATACCCTGCGAGCTGAGGTGATAGCCAGAAGGAAGGCTGTTTTCCAGGACAAATATTGCAAATCTGTTGAGGCAGCTGGCTCAAAGGGAGGCAAGGTCAGCTTTTCTAGAATGAAATTGAGGTCCCAAGCAGGTATTGGTTGTTTCCTTGGGGGTTTTATATTCTTAGCCCATCTGAGGAACTGTCTTAAGAGGGGATGAGAGAATAAAGGAGGATCAGTGTTGTATTCTGCAGAAATGGCTGAGACATGGATTTTGATGGAGGAGAATGAAAGTCCACTGCTTAGCAGCTCAGCTAGATACTGTAGTATTTGAGGTAAATTCAGTATTCCAGGATTCTGGCCCTTTTTCTCATTCCAGGCACAAAATCGCTTCCATTTTGCGGAGTAAGCTTTCCTAGTAGAAGGCCTTCTGGCCTCCAAAATGACATCCTGCACCTCCTTGGAGAGTAGGGTCTGTTGTGAAGTTAAGGAATCTTCCATGCGGCCAGATTGAGTGTTTTCAGCTGACTGTGAAGGGTTTTGAAGCTGTGCTGAGTCAGAAGAAGAGGCATTAGAGGTAGGGTCCATGGTGGGGAATGCGTCAGGCTCCTCATGAGTGGGTACCAGTGCTGTCTTGGCCAGTCTGGAGCAATGAGAATCATTTTTGGTCTGTCTGCTTTGGTTTTTAATAAAACTTTGGGCAGCAGAGGAAGAGGTGGAAAGGCATAAACTGTCATTGTTGTCCAACTGAAAGAGAGAGCGTCCACTCTCCAGGCCTGTGGATGAAAAGTCCTTGAGCAGAATTTTGTCAATTGGTGATTTTTGTGGGAGGCAAAGAGATCTATGTCTGGCCTTCCCCATGCTTGAATTATTTCTGTACAAACTTGAGGGTGCAACTTCCATTCGTGTGGGTCTGTCATATTTCTGCTTAGGTTGTCTGCCAGCGTGTTTTCCTTGCCTGGCAAGTACTGTGCTTGAAGTTCGATTTGTAATTCCAGAGCCATGTTCCAAAGTGACATGGCCAGCCTGCATAGGGGGTATGAATGGGTTCCTCCCTGTTTGTTTATGTACCACATTACTGTGGTGTTGTCTGTCCTTATCAATACTTGGCCTGGATGCAGAAGGTCTTTGAAAGCTATAATAGCATTTATTACTGCTAGCATTTCCTTTTGATTGATGTGTAGGTGCTTTTCTTTTGGGACCATTTGCCCTGAATGCACCGATCTGTCATGTGCGCCCCCCAGGCGTAGTCCGAGGCGTCTGTTGTGATGACTTGATTTGCTTGAGGCTTGCAGAATGGGAGACCTGTGTTTCTTTGGCATGCTTGAGCCCACCACAGAAATTCCTTTTGAAGACATGGAATTAGTGGTATTATTGTTTCCAAACTGTGGCTGTGTTTAGACCATAGGTTTTTCAGGTACCATTGAAGTTTCCTCATATGCAGCTTTGCACATGGGATTAGTAGGATGCAATATGCCATGAATCCCAGAGCCTGCAGGATTTTCCTTGCAGTCAGCCTGGTGAAATTTGCTAGTTTTCTGAAGTATTGAGTTAGTTGCCCCTGTTTCTCTGGCGTGAGGTAGGCCATCTGGGTGATTGTGTCCAAGTTGGCACCCACGAAAATAATTTTTTGTGAGGGTATTAGCCTTGATTTCTTTTGTTGACTGTGTAGCCCAGAGAATTCAACAACATTATTACAAAAGCCAGATGTTTCAGAAGTATGTGCTTGCTGTCCGCTTGGATCAGGCAGTCGTCCAAATATGGGTATATTTGTATCTCTTGAAGTCTGCAGTAGGCAATTACTGATGCCAGGCATTTCGTGAATACTCTGGGCGCAGTAGATAAGTCAAAGGGCAATGCAGAGAATTGATAATGGGTTGAACCTGCAAGAAATCTGAGGTATCTTCTGCAATTTTGTCTGATTGGGACATGCAGGTATGCCTCCTTGAGGTCCAGTGTTACCAGCCAAGACTCCTTGCCCAGCATGGGAAGAAGCTGCTGTAATGTGAGCATCTTGAATTTTGGCACGAGTAAAAATGTGTTTAGGATGGATAGGTCCAAAATAGGTCTCCAATCTTTTCCCTTCCTTGGTACCAGGAATAGTCTGGAATAAAATCCTTGACCTTGTTCTTGAGTAGGTACCTCTTGAATAGCTTTCATGTCCATGAGATCTGAAATTTGTCTTTGTGCCTCTGCCCTTTGATTGTGTGGCAGGTTTGGCATGCCTCTCTTTTGTGGAAGGGTGTGAAAATGGAATCTGTAGCCTCTGTTTATAATGTCCAGGATCCATTTGTCTTTTGTGACGATATGCCAATTTTTCGAAAATAATGCCAGTTTTCCGCCTAAGGGTGCTGCCATTTGAGCCTTGCTTGGCATGCAAAGGGGAAAGTCACTGGGTTTGCTTTCTGAATGGCTGTGAACTATCATCACCACCTCTTTGTGTAGGAGCTTGCCATTGTCTGCCTCTAAACGATCCTTGAGATTGCCCTCTGTCCCTCGGGCGCCTGTATCTACCTCTTTGGGGTCTGTCCGTGGCTGGAAAGGACCAATTTTTGGAAGGCCAATTTCTACTGAAACGTGGAGGTTGTACCTGTAGAAAATCTTTCACTGTTTGCATTGATTTAGCCTTTTCCTCCATTTTCTTTAATACCTCCTCAGCTTTAACACCAAATAATACATCTTTTTGTAGAGGGGCATCTAGTAATTTAGCTTTGACATGATCTGGTAAGGTTTGCTCCTTGAGCCAGGCATGTCTACGTATGACTGATCCTGTAACAGCAGCTCTACATGAGGCCTCTAGAGCATCAAAACCACATTGCAAGGTATGTTTACCCACTTGTTCTGCACTATGCATCAAATCCTGCAACTCCTTCAAGTCTGGTTGTTCAGGTTGTGACATTTTGCTTCTCAACTGTGATAACAGAAACTGTTGGTACTCTAACATATGGAACTGGCAGTTTAATGCCCTCATGGTTAAGGTGGCCGAGGTGTATACCCTTTTCCCCACCTTTCTAAAGATCTGGAATCTCTCTCTGAAGGTAATGGATTTTTAGCAGTGGAGGCCTTAATTCCCTTGGGGCCCTGTGAGATAGTTTCTGGGTCAGCCGCATGGCTTTTGTATAAGAATTGGTGTGAGTCAGGAACCCGGTAGTACCTGTCAGGCTTGACTGGGGCTGGAGGTAAAGAGTCTGGGTTAAGGCAGGCCTCCGAATACACATCATCTAGTATGTCTAAGACAGGAGGTATAGCCAGAGGCCTGTGCTGAGGGAGCAAGAGAAAATCCCTAAGCCTTTTCTTGGAATCTGAGTACTCTTGGCCTTCCCAGTGGAAGTGTTCCCTCAAGGTATGCAAGGTTTCCCCAAATGAGTAATCCTCAGGGGGGGGGGAGACAGAGGGAATGGACTCCTCTGCATCAGAATCTTCAAAAGGGGAGTATGAATGTTCCTGTTCATCAGAGTGCTCTGAAATAATGGAGGCCTGGTCCAAGGAGGGGGATTCTTCCTCCACTCTGGGCCTTTTGTCCAGGGGGGGTTGAGAACCCCTGATAAGAGTAATTAAATCCTCAGCCATTTTAAGCATCTGTTTTTTAGGCATGGGGCCTGGAGAAGGGCCCTGTGTAGCTTGTCTCTTAGAATGCAAGGCTGCTTTAGACTTAGTGAAAGCCTTGATGGAAAAAGAAGAGGAAGGCCTGAAGACACCTTGAGAGGAGGCAGACCTGTCTACATTCTGAGTTTCACCACCTAGAGTGGCTTCGGTATCTGTAGTCGGGGTGTGGGCCGAGGAGCCTGCGACCTCGGGCACAGTAGACACCGCCAATGAAGTGTCGTCGGTAGGCAGGGGCTGCCTAGGCGCCTCGCTGAGAACCGGACCACCTGTAGTCGGCTTTAGCGTGGTGTCGGTAGAGGCCGCGGACCTCGTGTGTCGGTCCTTATCTTAGCGTCTTTTAGTCAAAACTGGAGTCGGAGTATCAGACGACATAATGTAGTTAAATTTTTTGCCGAAATAGTGCTGGGCGAACTCCGCCCGACGCTTAATGGTGCGTTTGTTGAATGTAGCACAAAAACGACAGACCGAGACGTCGTGGTCTGGGCCTAAGCAAGGAATGCAGAGGGAATGAAAATCCTTATGCGGTATTTGCTTCCCACATGAAATACAATTATTAACTTTGTCTGACACCGGTCTGAGCCAAGAAAAGTTTCCCCAACGGGGTACTTAGCTTTCAAGAAGACTTCGGTTGCAAAATTTTCGTAATTTCAGGAGCTGGCCGACCGGCACTTGCGAACTGCTTCTGCTTCGGGCACCGCGCGGCAAGAAAGACTGGAGAAAATGGCGTTGACTGGTTCTTTTATACCCCTGTCGCACTGACGTCAGGGAAGAAGCGACGACAACCGACGCCGGACCTAGACTTTGGAATTCGGCCGACCGAGGACCCGCCTGACGGCAGGAGAACCCATCTGTTATGACTGCAGCTGTATGCACGATGAACATCATCTACATTTATGGTAAGTGTACACAACTCTACTATGTTCTTCATGTTTTACTGTTGCAGTCATCATTTGTGGGAGGATTCCCAAAGCTGAGAGAAAAGGGTGGAGGAAGGAATATAAGAATAAAGGGAAGCAGCCTATTATGAGGATGCTAGCATGCCCTGCAGGACTGCAGAAGCAAAGTCTGCTCTAGTCTTGACAGAATGTAGCGAACTGGTAGTGCTTGGTGAATGTGTGGATGGATGTCCAAGTGTCAGCTTCCAAGATTTCCTTAGTAGGAACCCCTCTCAGGAAAGCAGTGGTAGTACAAGCTGTGATGCCCATGCCCTGGCCCCAGCAATCAAAGGAGCCTCAATCCTCACCACTAACACCAGAGAGGGCGTCTTATATATGCAGAAAGGATAACAAATTCACACAGTTAAGTGCAATTTCCCTTAAGAGCACACAGAGATCACAGTCAGTCTGGGGCTGGTCACTTCCTTGCTCCCCAGGTCCCCCAATAAGGCTCCCCACTGGCACAGCTATAAGGTCCAGATCTTAGCCTAGCTGGGCAGGCTAAAATGTCCAGCAACCTCTCTGTCCAACCAGTGCTTTGTGTCCCTGCCTAAGTAGCTGACACTCACACACTTTGAGATAAGAGTTTACACAACCAAACAGACACTCCTAGGGAAGGCTGGCACAGGTTCTCCAGCTGTGCCCCCTTTACCCAGACTATACGGTAGTACCCTGCCACCACTCAGCTAATAATTATCAGCTACTCATAGGCCCTTAAAAGGATGTCCAATTATTACTGTGCACTATTATTATCCAATTGGTAGTATGACTAAACAGTCTCAAGGCTTATTAGAGTGACTTGGTACAGGATCCGTATATACATGCGATGTACTCTTAGGTCTTAACTTATCTCTACACAAACTAGCCACAGTTAAAAGGTTTTAAAATATTTAATAATAAATAATTAAAACCACAAGACAATACTTTCTACTACACAGTCAGTGCTCGTCAAGAGTTCAGAGATCACACAGAAATACTTAAAATAATTCAGTAGTACAGTTCTGACATAACAGAAAACACTTAGTCTAATCTTTCTAGATCTAGCTATCGCTAAAAGAAAACACAAGTCTAAGATAACTTACATAAGACAACAGGCAGAGTGCTGTGAGTTGGATGAACAAGACAAACATGATTAATGTCTTCTGATTCTCTCTGTTTAAATTGCTACTGCAGTTCTGATAAACATTACATTATTCTTTTTCACTTTCCTGGAGTTCCCAGGCTACACATTAACTGCATTTACATTCTTACCATCTCCCTTTTGTTATCTTGCAACTGGTCAGGAGCAGAGCAATAAAAATACATTTGCATGTTTAAATCTAGCCGTTTAACTCTTGGTTAAAACAATAGAAAGAATTTCTTCATCTAAACTTTTCGGCACCACTGTCTAGTTCAAAGTGTCACCACATGTTTTACTTTGGTCAGTAGAGTGCACTGTTGTCACATTTATTTCCAGTTCCACATCTAACAGTATTTCTTTACATTTAAGACAACAAGCCTGTAGTTTACATTCATATTTACAAGTGACAGAATTATCTGCAAACTTCTATCTGGCTAGGCTGGCAGCCTTCACCCTTCTATACCAGTCCTCACACAGGCTGCTCTAGTGAAATGAGATCTGATAG
Organism: Protopterus annectens; assembly: GCF_019279795.1. Lineage (NCBI taxonomy): Eukaryota > Metazoa > Chordata > Ceratodontiformes > Protopteridae > Protopterus > Protopterus annectens. Next base: position 900,889,263 of record NC_056727.1, on the reverse strand, counting down.
AATTAGGACTCTTTCCATAAAAGGAGTAGCAGAAGTGGATGCAATGAGAGATCCATTTAGAAATGGTCTGTTTAGAAATGGAATTCCCCTCTGCCCCAGGAGCGAAGGAAACCAGAAGCTGGTCAGATTTCCTGACTGCTTTGGTCCTATCCAGGTAATATCTCAATTGTCTGTGTACATCAAGGGTATGCAAAATTCTTTCCCCTTTATTTTGGGGATTGAGGAAGAAGGTAGAAAGATGGATGGCCTGGTGAGGGCAATCTCCGAGTCCACCTTAGACATCAAGGAGGGGTTGGTCCTAAGTCACACCCTGTCAGCATGGAAAATAATGAAGGGTGGAATGGCCATAAGGGCCTGGAGTTCAGAAACTCTCCTGGCTGAGGTAATGGCCAGTAAGAAGGCAGTTTTCCAAGACAGGTACTTCAGGTCAGCTGCAGCAGCTGGCTCAAAGGAAGGTAAGGTTCATTTTTCTAAGACAAAATTTAGATCCCATGCTGGAGCAGCTGATCTTCTGGGTGGTCTAATGTGTGCCACCCCCCCCGGAACATTTTTAACAAATGTTGGGAGAAGATAAGCACGTTTGACTTTACAAAGCCAGAAATAGCAGAGGCATGTATCTTGATGGAGGAGTAAGACCAGCCCCTGATCTAGGAGCTCTGCCAGGTAGTCCAGAATCAAAGGTAGAGAGGCATGTCAGCTGCTGACAACCTTGTTGTGGCACCAGATTGTAAATCATTTCCATTTGGCTGAGTAGGATTTTCTGGTGCTGGATTTTCTAGCCTCTTTAATAATGTTTAAAACCTGCCTGCTGCAGGCTGTGGAATCATCAGTCTTTGGGGAATCAGCCATGCAGACAGCTTGAGAGTAAAAAGGTTTGAGTGCAGCACCGTCCCTTTCTCCTGAGTTAGAAGGGTTTCTGAGAGGGGCAGATGCATGGGGGGAGGGCTATTTGGTCAGGCTGAGAAGCAAGGGATACCAGTGCTGCCTAGGCCAGTCTGGGGCAATGAGGATAGCCTTTGGCCCTTCCTCTCTGATCTTAAGGAATACCCTAGGGACCAGAAGCAAGAGGGGGAAGCATACACAAACAGGTTTCCCCAGTGGGAGGATAGGGCATCCACCCTCCATGCTTCTGGATGGAACTCCCTCGAACAAAACTTGGTTAGTTGGCAGTTTTCTGGGTTTGCAAATAGGTCTATGCCTGGGGTCCCCCAGTTTTGTGTGATGTTGAAGAATGTCCCCCTGTGCAGTTGCCACACGTGGGGGTCCGGGAGGCTTCTGCTTAGCTGATCTGCCAGGGTGTTTTGCTTCACTAGGATATATTGAGCTATCAGGAGCAGTCCCAAGATTGAGGCTGACTGCCAGATTTGCACTGCTAGGTGACAAAGGGGGTAAAGAGGGAGTTCCCCTTGTTTGTTGATGTACCACATTACTGTTGTATTGTCTGTACTGATTATGAGCACTCTTGGTCTCAGGTGTTCTTGGAAGGCTAGAATTGCTCAGTGCACCACCAGCATCTCCTTTAGGTTTATATTGAGGCCCTGGACTACCTGTTCTCAAATGCCCTGAGTACACACATTCCCTTGTTGTGCCCCTCAGGCTGTGTCTTAGGCATCTGTAGTGATGGTCTGGCCCTTAAGGGAAATGATAAAGGGTAGACCCTTGTTTAGGGTACATGCCTCTGCCCACCATAACAGCTCCTTCTTTAGGCAAGGAATTAGGGGCAACTGGTACTCTAGTGACTGAGTTTTGGCACCCAAGGTTCCTGAGGTGCCATTGCATTTTCCTCATGTGTAGTCTGGCTAGGGGTACCAACAGAATGCAGGGGGCCATGTAGCCCAGCGGTTGCATTAATTTCCTTGCAGTGAGGTGGGTTCTGTGGGCCAGCTGACTGAAGTAGGAACAGAGGAACCTCTGCTTCTCTTGAGAAGAGAGGCTGCTTGAGTAGTTGTAGGCAGGAGTTGGGACTTTGCTTGGTTGATAGTGAAGCCCAGGGGGGGATATGAGGGTTTGAGCAAAGGTGAGGTCCTGCAGGAGTCTGTCCTTGGTGTTTGCCTGAATGAGGCAGTCGTCCAGGTAGGGGTAAATCTGAATGCCCCTCTGTCTGCAAAAGGTAATGACAGGAGCCAAGCACTTGGTAAAGACTCTTGGAGTGGTGGATAAGCCAAAGGGCGGAGCAGAGAACTGAAAGTGCTGTGAGCCTGCTCTGAAGCACAGGAAACTCCTGCAGGACTTCCTTATGGGAATGTGGTGGTAGGCATTCTTCAGATCTAAGCTTGTGGCATCAACTTGGGTAAGAGTTTGTGTAAAGTCAACATTTTGAATTTGTGAACCAGAAGGGACAGACTCAGAGTGGATTGGTCTAAAATAGGGCAACAGGTGTGCTTCCTTTCTGGGAACCAGGAACAGTAGAGTAAAATTCCTTTTCCAGCCTGTTCCTTTGGTACAGGTTCCATGGTGCCTTGGGCATAAAGTTTTTATATCTGACAGATGGCTTCTGCCCTCTGGTTTGCTGGTACAGCTAGGTAGCCTGTCTGTCTGGGGCTTTCACTGAAAGAGAATCTGTACCCACTGGTAATAAATTTTAGGACCCATAGATCTGAGGTGATAGCCTGCCAATTCTCGAGGAAGAGGGAAAGTCTTCCTCCTAGTCACTCTAGGGGGAAGGTGGGGCCAGAGGGGGAGCAGAGTCACTGAGAGTCTTTGGAGAAGGGAGGTTGCTTAGAACTCCCCTGACTAGGGGTAGCAGTGGTCCACTGTCTGGATATATGTTGGGCTTGGGACTGGTATCTGGTAGGTCTGTCCTTGCATGGTTTTCTCTGGGTGGGCTTTGAGTAGGAAAGGACCAATGCTTTGTGGGGAAATTCCTGCTGATCCTGGGAGGATGAATCTACAAGTAATCCTTCACAGTCTGCATAGACTTGGCCTTGCCTTCCATTTTTTTTCATAACCTCCTCAGCTTTGGGGCCAAACAGCTAGTCCTTATCCAGGGGAGCGTCTAACAATTTGGACTTAACCTGGTCAGGTAAAGGCTGTTGCCTTAACCAGGCATGCCTTCTGATCATTGAGCCAGTAACTGTGGCCCTGCTGGAAGCCTCCAGGGCATCAAAACCACGATGCAGGGAATGTTTGGCTACTTGGGAGTTGGGCATTATAAGATCCATTAGTTCCCTGGTGGTGCTGCTGTCTGGCTGGGTTGAAATTTTCTGTATAAGTAATTCCAGAACATTTTGCTGGTACTTCAGCATATGAAATTGGTAATGTAAGGCCCTAATGGGTAGGGTAGCCACGGTATAGACTTTTTTTGCCTAATCTATCCAAGGCCCTGCTCTCTTTTGATGGGATTTTTTAGAGGAACTAGCCCTAGCCCCCTTAGGACCCTGAATAAAGACCTCTGGATTAGCTGTAGGATTTTTGAAAAGGTACTTGTGGGTGGGTGTCTTGTACCCTGTAACATCTGTCTGGCTTCCTTTGGGCAGGAGGTAGAGAGTCAGGGGAAAGAGAAGACTCCATAAAAACATCTTCTACCACATCCACGATAGGGGAAATGGCCAGGGGTTTATGCTGAAGAAGGTAGAGAAACTCTTTCAGTCTTTACTTTGATTGAGGGTAATCTGAGTTTCCCAGGGTAAATGTTCTCTGAGGGAATTTATAGTTTCCCCAAAAGAGAGATCCTCGAGAAGGGTGGCAGCAGGAATAGGATCTTCAGCATCAGAGGCCTGAAAAGCTGCAAATGTCTGCTCTTCATTATCAGAGTCTTCCGATCATGATTCTTCTGTGTCTTGGTCATAGAGAACCTCGGTGGAAGTATCCCTCTTCCTTTTAGCTGAACTGGCTTGGGTAGATTGGCTTCCTCTAATTAAGGAGATTAAATCCTCTGCCATTCTAAGCAGCTGCTGTGACTGCATGGCAGGCTGGGAGGAAGGTAATCTGAGACTGGATCCCTGAGATGGGGTCTTTTTTGGGGGTAGTCTTGGTTTTGGGCCTAGGTAATTTAGTGGCCCTGTACAGGGTAAGTTTAATCAGCGGCGTGGTCATTGGTCTCTGTCTGACATTGGTTATCAGTTCAGTCTCTGCGGAAGCCAGTGCCTACAAAGCGGCTCCAGACTCAACTGCATGACTGCAGGCCAACGCTGTGGCAGGAGAAGATAGACCTGGCGGTGTACTAGACTCCAAATGGGTCTCAGTAGAGGCCTGGAATGGGTCCTCGGCTGTCATCAGGGGCTGCGAAGGCACCTCACTGAGTTCAGCAAAGGAAGAAAGAGTGGGTGGTTTCGGACTGGAGTCATCCGCAGGCCTACTGTTTGAGGCCATTTTCTTTATTCTTCTTTTTACTAGGCAATTCCACAACCTGACTGACTGACACCATACCACAATGAGACAAAGAATCGCCAAAGTGTCTAGCTACGATTTCAGCTCTATGTCTAATAGTTCTAGCATTAAATAGTGTGCAGAACTGACATCCAGGGACGTCATGGTCTGGGCCTAGGCAGGTGATGCAGTGAGAATGAAAGTCTCAGTGTGGGATCTGTTTTCCACAACTGAGACAGTTATTGACTTTTACTGACATCGGATATAAGCAAGAAAACATTCTCCAATGGGGTACTTGGCTTTGAATGGTTTCTCCCTCATTCCGATGCACTCAGTGAATGGCTTCTGCTTCAGGCTCCACAACAAGAAAGACTGATGTAATGACATCAGCTGTCTTCCTTTATAGCCCTGATGACCTGCACTCAGACAGCCAATACAGGAGAGAAATTCTTTACTTTGGTATTCGGGCTGGCCAAAGGTTAACCAGCAGGGATAACCCACAAGTGATGACTGCAACAGTGAAACATGAAGAACATCATGTGAGGCATTACGGGAGAGGGACAAGCTCACAGCTTGGATCATAGTCTTGTAAAACTGGCCGAGTCAGATCTGTTATTAGATCCAAGGACCCATCAGTGAGGAAGAATGAAATGGACAACATCAAATTACACTTTAGCATTAATTTGTGGGTGCAGCCATTGATTTTGGCAACTGCTTCTATCTGGAGGGGTAACTTTGTTGAAAATGTACATAATATAGTTTGTTCTAATTTAAAAGAGAATGGGGGTTCTGAACATATTCCATTTTGGTTTGTTTTCAAGAATAAAGTCTTGAAAAATGTGACAAAGGTTCAAATAGAGATGAGAAGAAGCAACTGTATAAACAATCGGTCTTCCAAACTTTAATGTGTGCATGTAAGCCAAAAATTGAAAAGATACAGTCAAAAGAACTGTCATGTATAATAGGCGAGAGTAACAGCTTTCAATCATTAATGACTACTCTTGTCAATATTATCATGGAATTTAAATGGCCTTACAGGTATAGACAAAGAGCTACTAGTACTGAATTATATTACGAAATGTAGGGTTCAAATAGCAACAATTCAGGTGACACATATGGATAGAAATGAGCATATGAATTTGACAAAAAGTATGTCAAGCTGGACATTCAACAGAATATCAGGGACAAAAGAAATAGGGAGTGATGATGATAATGATTGTATTACGGGTTCCAATAGTGAAGGAAGAGGAAAAATAATAATGGACTGTTTCTGGTAGTGAGGGTCTATTAGCATGGGAAGAGAATTATCATGGTATATATTTATATTCCAGTAAAAAAATGTTATTATAGAGAAAATGTTAGGAGACATCAGCTTTCGGCAGTAAATATTACTTATGTGTGGAGATTGGAACTTGACTTGCAACAGTAGATGCATTGGGGACCTAGATCTGAAAATATAACAGTGGATAGACTTCTGAAGAAATATATTAGAATATTTGGCATGGAAGATGTGAATTCTGTAGCAGGAACTTCACATATTATTCACTGAGGTACAATAAATAGGCTACACACTGAATATAAGTTACATGTAATTACAGCATATGTATTTAAAGGACCACTACAGACAATGATGAAAAAACACAGTTGTATGTTGCCATGAATTACTATACCTCCTAATGCTGTCTGCAGCAAAATAATTACTCATTCCTAATTTTATTTTATTTTTTATTCTTGTCTGCTCTCATGGGGGTAGACATCCTGATTACTTTTGAAAGCTAAATCTGTCTCATAATTCACTTAGAATGGAACAACTCAGAAACTGTCAAGTTTGACAGTCTGCAGATCATGTGTCATTGTTTGCACTGAGTTTTACAATACACCTTCTAAAAGAAGCTAAAGTGTCAACAAATTACTGAGATAAAAAAATACATTTTACAAAGAGCAATTTTGCAAGTTTCATTTCCTAGCCAAATTACTACTGTCATCTTCCCTCCTTCGATGAGCTAGAATCTCAACTTTCCTGCTTGGCTAGATCCAAGTAATTATTCAACTTTGCATGACAACAGGCATCCAACAAATCACAGCTTGGTGTGCTACTAAAACTGTTCCCTCATATGTCTCTTCACTTCTGAATAGCATTTCCCAGGAATCATTTCTAACAGAAAAAAGGCACACACATATCAATCCAGAACTTAGGCAAAATCTATCCACTTCTTAAAATGTATAGAGTAAAATATTCTATATGAATTGCATTCTGGTCCCTCAGATGATTATCTATGCATATGTTTTCTGTTATAGCATAACCTGGACTATGGTATTTAATGCCAAAGCTTTACATAGTAATGAAACAGTTCTCGGTTTCTTCTTAACAAATGATCTTCCAAAGCCACTGATGTAACTCAGTACTTTCTGTTACTATTGCTTTATGTTGTTTGTCTTAGATGTATACATAGGTTCATAGATTAGTACTAAGCTAACTGCCCTTTCGAGCCATTTTAAGCTTAGCCAATTATCCCCTGTGAGAGTCAAACCCTGCACCTTGTCTTTGTAAGGCAAATACCTTAACCATTAGGCCACCTCATCTTTCATCCTCTTATCAACACACTAATGGAGAAAGCTTCCAAGTCAGATACTTTTGAAAATAGCAATACTACTGACTTAGGCAGGTCACAAAATCTGACTACATGAATTATCATTCACTTTCTGAAGAAAAAAATAAAAGTATTTTCTGCAGTAACTGAAATGAATGTCAGTATTTGCTCATGAAAATCCAACACATTTTTCAAAACCATTATGGACTGCAGCATGTCAAAGCAAAAGTATAAGCCAAAATTAGGGACACTAGTGGGGTATACTGATGAGTGATCCAACACTCCTACTCACTAGTCTACACTGCAACTATCCCAAATCAGACAGGCATGTACATACTTCATGGCACACATGTACTGAAACAGTACCAGTAGCTGTAGCAGTGATATCACACTCCAAAAACCAGGGCACTCCAATGTACTACCACACACAGGGCAATGTATATGTCTCAATCAGGCAACAATGAAATCACTAGAGACCACAATGAGCACAAATTCACTCAATCTCTCCATTTCGCAATGCATAACATTCACTTCACACTTAAAAGGCACACCTCCATTCCCCACAAACACACAGACAACCATACCCACACAACATATCAGTCAACTTTGGGGCTTTTCCCACCTCTCTGCAAAACACTGCTGTCATAGCTTTGACAAACAAAAATGATTGATGGATGTCAGCTCAGGACTCCCATCCCTACATATTGGAGTCAGTCCACTGCACTTACACAAGTGGCCTCCTCAGCAGTGCAGCAAGTAGGTGTCAGTACACACTTGTCCCGTAGTTCTTTTACACACACAAACACACACAACAGTGATAAATGGTTTATGTGGGCAGTTTGGTTTGTTCAATGTCACTACACTTGTCTTCAAAGTCAGTCTTATGACACCTGCTACCCGTCACCTTGTCAGCACTTTTCAGTCCACAGCTGCAAATCTTGCTGTCCATTACACTTTGACTAGTAAAACACACACAAATATATTACGTGTTGGTGAACAGTGGGACTTTAACTCCTTCTCCCCAAAACAGTGCTGTAATGGTTAAGAGGTGCAAAAACTATTGGCACGTCAACTGAGGATATCCCACAGATGCTGCAGCAAGCCCATTGCACTGACACCACTATCCCCCAAGTAAAGCTTTCCCTCCTGCCTCCTGGAGGGTAAATGTTCAAGTGGGAGTAATAGCAGTCAGCGTGTCAAATACCTTATGTCTATTTGCAAGGAGTCTTTCTGCTTCCCTGTTCCTCTAGTGAGAAGACAGATGAACTAAAGTCCAGAGTCTCAAGAAGTGTTGTGCTGAAGCAAGTTATGCCTAAACAGAAGCCCATGCTCCTGGTGTTGACTGGTCTTTAGAAGTAGAGATAATTGGTGCTGCAAAACCTACAGCTGTCTCTCCCACCACAGCTACTTGCACAAAGGAAGAAGTTGATACAGATGTGATCGGCTCTGGGCCCAAGGCATCAAATATCAATGTCATGACCAACCTAAAAGCCACAGAAGGCACTGGTGCAGTAGTGTGGGTTGACACCCAGACATCAATTAGTTCAATCCTAAAGCATTGAGGCTACAGATGCTGATGGAACTGTCAGCAGTGAAGAAAGTGGAAATACTGATGCTGGTGAAGGTACCTGAAGGTGGAGTATCAACTTAAACTTCACAGGAAGAGAAAAAGGGACCAGAAAAGAAGCTTCCAGATGAGGAGATGGTATAAAATCTAATTCTGTCCTGGAACAAGAAGGGGAAGACGAGGCTTCCATCTCACTTTTGTGCCTTTACTAAGGTTATCCACATTTTCTCCAGGTCCATATTCACTGATACAGAGGGACTGCAGAGAAAGTGAAAGGATGGAAGTGACATGACTGAAGGAGGCTGGGAAACTGACAATTCCAGTTCCAACACCTGTGAGGAAACTACTGAGTTGTTATCTTGGAGGAACATCTGCAATCACAGAAACCTGAATCGGAGACAAACTGGTTAAGATTGAGAAGGGTAAAACACTTTCCCCTTTTGGTACTTTTAGAAGGAGCAGGGGAAGACCTGGAAGATTGTACTCTCAAAGTCCAGCCTATATTTTGCCCTCGACTGAACCCTAAGTTCATTAAAATAATTTTTCCTAGGTATAATCTTCTTAAATTACTTTATTTTGCATTTGTTTAGCATCCTTGCTTCACACACTGCACAAACAAAACAGTCAACATTTAAATGAGCAACACCTAAGCAAGTTACACTTTAGCTATGGTTATCCTGGAGCAGGATTTTACACCTGCATTTTTTGAAACTAAAATGTTTCAGCTGTTTTCCTTGCTTATCCATCCTGAATAAAAAAAATCTCTATTAATTTAAATTCAGTAAACAACCAAACCACTATAATGCCAACAAAAGTCACAAGCAGAAGCAGAATTCTACCACAACACTTACACAAAATGCTGGCCCTAGTCTAGACAATAAGGGAAGAAACTCCACTAATAATCTGACAGGAATTAATGGAAATATCTGGCTTAAGACCAAGCAAAACTTGAAAAGATGTTGAGAACAGTAGAGCTGAAGGCAAAAAAAAAAAAATCCAGCAATGAAAAAAAAAAAAATGCTAAAAGTTGTCTGGGGCCGTCTCTTAGATAAGCAAAGAGACAAAGACCATTTTGGGAGCTACAGAAAGCGTTAGGGTCTGGGAAAGTTTTAGAGGTGCTCAGCTAACTACTTCTTGCATCAGATAGTACTATCTGCTGAAGGGGATAGACATGCATTATGTAAGAAACACCTTTACCCCTTGCAGCCTCTGATTCACTGCAACTATGAACATTAACCTGATAAACAACCTGGGAATGAATGGAAGAGTCTGGATATGAAAACGACAACTCCTATAAAGAAGCACACAAATCTCCTGGACTTTTTAGCAATCTTTATACATAAATAGGTGTGCTGGAGGAGGAGGAAAGAGCACATCCAGTTTCCCTCAGACAGACATAGAAGGAGGAACCAGATGAAAGGTTTCTTTGTTAAAAAAAATACCCCCCCCCACCTCCCCGAGTGTTAGCCTGAGGTACTTTCCCCTTTTAGGGGACTAAAAATAACCTGGAGTATAGAACAAGGTGGTTTAAGATTACCTGATTTGAAGGGATATTTTAGAGCTACACAGTTAAGGCTTACTTACATAAAACAAGCAAAAAAACTATAATTTAGAGTGGAAAGGGATGATGATGAAGCAGTCGGGAAATTTTTATTTTACATTTGTTTACTGGGTACGTCTGACTGGACACAGGTCCTTTTTCAGTGGAGGCCTGGGGAAAAAGCTCCAATTAATACATAATGTTTACATAAAATCATAAATCACATGGCAATAACATACACAGTACTATGATGCAGTTATTGCTTAAAATAAAATCAATATGAATAGCATAGCACATAGAAAATGAAATAGAAATGCAATAGTACATGGAAAAATGAACAACCAGAGTCATGTTTTCCTGTAGGTTGTGCAATCAATTTAAAAGTAGAACTGGAGTACAATGGAATAGTGCAAAAGTATATAAAATAGGTAGTATAAGACAGACAGGCTAGATTGTCTGTTAGTAGATGTAATACAGCCCCTGGTTCTAAGGACATTCAGTTTTACTATCTAATTCTATGTAGTTGGAAAGCAAAAATGCTAGTCAAGATTTTTAAGTTGAGGGTGTAATATCTATGAGATGAGGACAGGTTCTTGATTTACTGTTTATCCTGGGGGGGGGGGGGTTACAGGAACATAGCCAGATGTTCATAAACTGAGCCTTGAGGAGTTTTTTTAAAATTGTACTGTGGAGGTAATGGAGGTAAGGTGACAGGGTAAGTTATTCCAAACTTTTGAGATGGAATAGCCAAAGAGAGCTTTCCCAGCTTCATTATTATGTTTGATAACTTACAGGTGATTTTGGGTTGTTGATCTTCGGGTTCTTGTTGTAGAATATGGTATAACTAGCTTTTGGAGTGCTGAGATTTTAGTTGGACAGTAGAATAGCTTACGTACCAGTATTAACTGGTTGACTAAGTAGGTGAGGCAGTTCTAACAAGTTTAGTTGTTTTGAGTGCTACACAGTGGTGGGTCATATAAGGGTTTCAGTAGCAAATCTAGCGATTTTGTTGAAATAAGATTCTACTTTGTTTAGGTCGGTCTTGCAAAGGTTGGTCAGTACTGAGACACCATAGAGGAAGGTAGACAGTAAATGTGTCCTAGCTATCTTAACTTTAGTTTGCTTAGTGAGATATGATTTGTTCCGACAGAGGAATCAGAGTTTTTTATGTACTTTTTTAATAGTCTGGGCTATATAAATATCAAATCTGAGGTTACTGTTTATTTCTACCCCTAAGAGTTTGGTATGGGAGGTGGGTGTGATCATGGTATTATTAAGGAGGTTATGGTGAAGTTATCAGATGGAGGGGATTTGCCTGGTCCAAAGATGAGAAGTTTTGTTTTATTTGGATTTAAGATGAGTTGTGAGTTGTTAAACTGGCTGGGGATATCTTCTAGGTTATTAGTTATAGCTGGGGTTGGGATTACAGATTTTACAGCTGACCAGAATTTGGGGGGGGGGGTTGCAATTATGTTTTTCTTGGAGGTTCTGATAGTGGCTAATTTTATCTAGTTTAACTTGCTTTTTGGCTTTATTGCGGAGTTCTAAGTAGAGTTGTTTTGTAGGTTGGGTTCTGTTTTTGTGATAATGTAGCAATGCTTTATTTCTTTCTTTCAGGATGGATACAGTACTACTAGTTAACCAGGGAGCATATTTAGCTTTAGTTCTAATGGTTTTGGTGGGTGCATGATGATTTAGTACTTCTAAGAAAGATGAGTTAAAGTAGTTAACTGCTTCATCTAGGGGTAGGTGTAATAGTGGTTGCCAGTAGCATTGTTTGAGGGCAGAGATAAAGTTGTCAGGTTCAAAGTTTTTTTTGTTCCTGATTACTCAGAGATGGTTGGGTAATACGGTGAGTTATTTTTCTGAGTAGGAAAGTGGGCTGGTGGTCACTTAGGGTGTCTGGTAGACAGCCTACCTGGGATGTGAGTGAGGGATCAGATATTAGAATCCAGTCCAAAATGGATTGGCGCTTAGATGTTTTGTCAGTTCTAGCGAGGGTTGAGATAAGTTGGGTAAATCCATGCAGGTAGATGGATTCTGGCTGGTACAATTTTGCCAGTCTATATTAAAATCCCCTAGTAAGATGGTTTCCTAAGGTAATGAGTTTGAGATTGATTCCAGTAGGCTTTTCATACTGGTTATGTTGTTACCTGGTGGGAAATAGCCACCTATAATATTTATATGTTTATTGGGATTTAGTTTGTCTTGTAAGGATAATTTCTGCATTATCTATGTGTGGAATATTTACTTGTGGTTGTTCTAAACTGAGGTGATTTTGGTATAGTAGTGCTACCCCCCACCCCTTTTACTTTTCCTGTCTGTTCTAATGATACTATAACCTGGTGGCGTTATTGCTAATCTCTACTTTAAACCAGGTTTCTGTCAGTAGCACAATTTCTGGATTATATAGAGTTAATAGGGCGTGTAGTTCATCAACCTTATCAAATATACTCCTAATATTAAGGTTGAAAATAGGAGAGAGGCTTTTTGTCTATGAATTAGTGGTGTGGTGAAATTAGTGTCTGTGTTCTGTGTGATGTTAGGCCCTGGGTTGGGGTGTATGTCGCCACTACGAGTTAGTATATTTAGAACACGAAGGTAGAGTTTGTAAAATTTATAGATTATTTTTGGTTCTGTAGGGAGGTTTGGGTTTTGTGTTTATTGGACTGCATTTTATATAGGTAGTAGTCAGTGTGAAGGGGTTTAAGGAGGCCAGAATCAATATTGATATATGGGGGCAGATAGTTATGGACAGCATTTGAATTTTGTCTTGGTGAGAAGATATCGTATTGGAATGGAGTGTGGTAAATAGCAATGGCAGAAAAGCTGGAATAAGGTGATAGTGGTAATTGATAAATAAAAGATTGGAAGTATGTGGGTATGTGGACTATGGTTCATATTAACCAGTGTTAGACAGTATTAATGTAAGGTAGGAAGGTATAGCTAAAAGGTTTAGGCAGAGTGTGGGTGTGGTAAGTGTTTAGTGCAAAGCGGAGGGTAGTTAGTATGGTGGGAGGTACTGAGTGGCCATTAAAGGGTGTGGTTGAGAACTATAAATTTAATTGAAGTGGGGGTGGGTGGGAGTGGGGGTAAATAAAGAGAGAATGGAATTTTGAATGCAGATCCTTAAGCAGAATAATGACACCCATACAGATTAAATTCATAAAGTAGCAGAAAATATTCGAAGAACGAATTCAACGCAAGAATGGAGAAAGGCTATTCTGCTGGTATGGACAATTTCAATTAGGGGTGCAGAGAATAGGCATGAGGGGGAATTTATTGGAAAAAAATGGCCAAGGAACTAAGGTATCAGGAGCAAATAACCAGAGGGGGAAATGTAATAGAGTGGGAAGAGGCCAAGACTACAGGCTAGAGACCGCCTTACCTAACAGGGATTGATATCAGAATACAGGCAAACAGTAAAGGAAAAGAATCCTAAATGAAAGACATGGTCTGGTACAATTTTTAGTTGAATCTAGAACAGAAGCTGCTGTTAAAATAAGATAATTTGTAAAGTATGCAAAATACTGCAAGATAACTATAGGAATCAATTAGAGGAGGTTAGAAAAGATTATAAGATAGTTTGGATAAGCAGTTCACAAGGAACCAATGGGAGGACATATGTATGGGTCCCAAATATGCAACAAAGTCTAGAAGATTGAGGATTTTTGCTTGGATGCGTTTTGGACACTCTAAATTGGCCCTAGGTGTGAGTGAGTGAGTGAGTGAGTGAGTGAGTGAGTGAGTGAGTGAGTGAGTGAGTGAGTGAGTGAGTCTGTGTGGAAGGTTGGGCACCGGGCTGGCAACTCAACACTGCAGAGCTCCACGCCAATCATTCTGAGGACTGCTGTTCCACTGTGGCAACCCCTAAAGGGAAAAGCCAAAAGGAGAAGAAGCTTGGATGGGTTTGCATAGACATTTGTATAACCCAAGCACACACCAAATATTATTTCTTGGGTAAATGGCAAATGTTAGAAGTGAGATGGGGAAGAAAGAGGTACCTGGGAATATATGTTTTAGGAGTGTAATGAGTTGGCAGACTTTAACAATTCCCTACAGAGTACTCTGTCAGAAATATTGGGTGAGCAAATGGGTGTAATACACAAAATTTTTTTTGATCTGGTATACAGGATCTGAATTGCCTAGGCACAGTAAGGCCTTGTTAAGTTTAATTCTGGTGTCTGCCAAAAAAACAATCACTAGAAAATGGAGCTCAAAGTCTAAACCAACTGTATTTTAAGGAGTGAACATCGTAACACAGATAAAAGAATTGGAAGTCGAATCTTTAGAAAAGAGCAGGAGCAAATTACATAGAAAAAACATAGGAAATTGTGGGAATAATATATGCAGAATAATGTTTTTTGGAAAGGAGTAAGGTTAAAGGGAAGACAGGAATTGATCAATGTATGTTATGCTGAAGTGATGATAATCATATAAAAGAATATATGTGATGCATAATGTTTGTAACTGAGAACATGTTAACATTGTTTGTTTCTTTTATATAAATGAATGCCTATGTCTTAAGTGATAATTCAATAAAGGTGTTAAAAAAGAACACAGTAATGACCTGATCCTTTCTATTCTTGTGGGAACTCTTGGAAGGCTTTCTCACAAGAAGGTATGCACTTTTCTTGTTGCAATCCTTGATAGGGCATAATGTCTACTAAAAAAAGAGAGCGGAGTGGGGGAAAGGTGTGGAATAATCCTCAACTATGGGCAATCAGGCAAGTCCACAAGGATTAGACTACTATCCCCCAGGATGAGGAACATGGAATTCCTGCTACAGCCAACTGTTAACACTTCTGAGTTGGCTTCCAGTCTGACAATTTTGGTACTCTGGTTTGAGGCCTGACCAGTCAACTAATGACTTAAGTGAAACATTCTCCATCAGACTGACATGGCAAGAAAGGACTAAATATGGCATTGGCTGATGACTCCTTTATACCACTTAAGCACACCAATACTGACATTATCCTGACAGCATTGGTAAAGGGACCAATCCTAAGCTCCAGGCCCAAAGCAACTCCCAACACTGACAAAATCACTGTCAGTGCAGTCAACACCACTGGGTAAAGTCAACACCAAACCTAACAACCTCAAAGGCTATAGTTCTAGTACTAACACTCTAGCTGAAGTTGACAATTCTGTCAACGTCAGCACTGATGTCCAAAGCCCACCTTTAAAGGAACCAGCACTTAAATGGGAGAAACAGAATATTCAGTACAAAAACAAGACAAAGGAAAAGTACCTTTGTGCACTATGACACCAAGAGACATGGCAAGAAGCATTTTTTTTTTTTGCTAGACCTTAATGAAGGCAACCAACATCTTTTCATGGTCGGTCTCTGTGGGAGGAATGGAATGACTTTTAAAAGATTTTATTTGCTTCATGTACTCTTCTTGTACTTTAATAACCTGTTGTTTAATATACTGTATCTATGGAGCTTTTCTCCCCAGGACTCCATTGAAAATGGACTCCTTCGGCCCAATGGACCATCCTGGCAAATAAACTTCAACTAAATAAATGTGTGTGTGTGTATCTATATATATATATATATATATATATATATATATATATATATACACACACACACACACACACACACACACACACACACACACACACACACACACACACACACACACACACACAGTTCTTGCATTTGGAAGCATTCTTAATCTTAGACTTTCTTTTAGGAAGCAGCTTTGACTTGAAAAGCAGATTCTAGTCTTGCCAGCTGTTTCCTGGTCAAACTTTATTTTTCAAACCTCATTCTCCTGAGGTCAGATGCTAGTTCAGAACTACAAGTGTTTTTCTGTTTAAGGATTACTAGATGTACTTAGGACCTTCACTGTGAAAAAAATGCCTGGAGAACCTCTTCTCTCCATTTTGTAGTTGTGCTACCAATTTCTAGATAAACTTTGCATTCAAAGGTATCATACTCTAGACATGATTAATAAAGACATCGATTATGCCTAATGGCTGCAGGAAACTGCCTCACAAACGCTTTGCCAGGGTTGGACATGTGTTTGAAGAAGAGGGCCATATCAAAAGTGAAGATTATTCTAGGAAAGATAATCCAAAATGCGTCATCAGGGTCCTACTGAGTAACTGGCAGTGAAACAAAATACTTAAAAACATCACAAAACAGTAGAAATGCAGCATGAGGTCATTCTGTCCTAACAAACTTTCACAGCAGGAAAGAAATGGGGATGGATGAAAAGGTGTAAAGTCATTAAGTGTAAGAGGGTGGAGGGGTGATCAGTGAAAAAGCTTCTTTGTGCTGTGGGCCTTAGTCCCATCAGTTACATTTAATCTTTATTAGATTCTGAATCATGTCCCATTTATGGACTTCTTTATCAGATCCTGTTCAAAAGAGAATGAAGCAAGTCTAGACAAAACAGTATTATGATCAAATATGAAGGCACCTCTCTTTGGGAAAGAGACCTTGTGAGAAAACAAGATTCTACAAAGCAGCAGCCTGGAGTCGTTATGAATTGGAATGAAAAACCCATATTACTTGCTTTTCATGAAGATAATGACAAGTTGCTGGGAAGAAACCGGAGATATTTGTTTAAAACAGATGTCAAAATGATTCTTCACTCTACAAAAGAACAATGGGATGAAATTTGTAAGGTCCCTTGGTATGTGACAATGTCCAAAAGGTTTAGGATATTTGCATGGAAATGTCTACACAGATTCTTTTATACTCCAAGCACACTTCAGGGCATTTCCACCAAATGGAGAATGGCTATTGGGGATGTGAAGGGAAGGCCAGAAAAAAACTGGGAACACACTTACATGAAATATACACAGATGACTGGATTTAAGGATTTCTCTGCAAAATGTCAAGACACAGTCATTGGAGAAGCACATTATACTAATGATACGACTGTGAGAGATCAGATTTAGAAATTTAAAGGCACAGCGCTGCCTTATAAAATTTAATGTTATTAGCAGCCAGAAAGAAAGCACACAAAAGTGGAAATCAGCAATTAAACCAGCAGTAAATAGAAAGTACAGTTTTGTACCTACCATAAATGTAGATGTTCGAGTGCTCATACAGCTGCAGTCATAACAGATGGGTTATCCTGCCGTCAGGCGGGTCCTCGGTCGGCCGAATTCCAAAGTCTAGGTCCGGCGTCGGTTGTTGTCACTTCCTCCCTGACGTCAGTGCGGCAGGGGTATAAAAGAGGCAGCCGACGCCATTTTCTTCAGTTTTTCTTGCCCCAGATGTCAGGTGCCCCCAGAAGGAAGGCAAACATAATGTTATGCAAAAATACAATGTTGATGAATCAAAAACAGTAGTTGCAAGCAAATACACCATAAAAGAGTACCCCAAAAGGTTATATGAAAAGGGTTTGTCATAAGGCCTGTCCTAAGAGGGGTTGGAGGGAGGGAAACCTGGACTGCAGCTGTATGAGCACTCGAACATCTACATTTATGGTAGGTACAAAAGTGTACTATGTTCATCGTGCATACAGCTGCAGTCATAACAGATGGGTAGAATCCCAAAGCTAAGTAAGGGTGGTAGGCACTAAGTGGAACTAGGAGGGGCTAGGATGCCCTGCAGGACTGCTGTGGCAAAGCCCGCTCTAGATTTAGAGTATAGTGGGAGGTGATAGTGCTTGGAGAAAGTGTGCACTGAACTCCAGGTGGCTGCTTCCAAAATATCCTTGGTAGGGACCCCCCTGAGGAAGGCTGCAGAGGTAGCTGTGGCTCTGGTGGAGTGGGATCTGATGCATGCAGGCACAGTTTTTCCATGAAATGAGTAACAAAAGCGTATGCAGTGGGCTATCCATTTTGAAATTGTCTGTTTGGAAATAGCCTTTCCTTGAGCACCTGCAGCATAGGACACAAAGAGTTGCTCAGGTTTCCTGAATGGCTTTGTCCTGTCCAAATAATAACGAAGTTATCTGTGAATGTCCAAGGAATGTAGTAGTCTATCCCCTTTGTTTTGTGGATTAGGATAAAAGGTAGGTAAGTGGATAGTCTGATTCAAAGCTACACTGGATACTACCTTTGGCATAAAGGTAGGGTTGGTTCGTAAGGAAACTCTGTCCTGATGGAAAATAATGAATGGTTGCACAGCCATGAGGGCCTGTAGCTCCGAAACCCTGCGAGCTGAGGTGATAGCCAGAAGAAAGGCTGTTTTCCACGACAAGTACTGTAACTCTGATGAAGAAGCTGGCTCGAAGGGAGGAAGGGTCAGCTTTTCCAATACAAAGTTGAGGTCCCAAGCAGGGACTGGTAGTTTCCTTGGGGGTTTTATATTCTTTGCCCCTCTGAGGAACTGCCTTAAGAGAGGATGAGAGAATAAAGGAGGATCTGTGTTGTATTGTGCAGAAATGGCTGAAGCGTGGATCTTGATGGAGGAGAAGGAAAGACCATTGTTTAACATCTCAGCTAGGTACTGTAAAATTTGAGGTATATTTATTACCCAAGGATTCTGTCCCTTCTTTTGATTCCAGGCACAAAATCGTTTCCATTTGGCGGAGTAGGCCTTTCTAGTAGAAGGTCTTCTGGCCTCCAAGATGACATCCTGCACCTCCTTGGAGAGGAGAAACTGTTGGGAAATCAAGGAATTCTCCATGCAGCTAGATTTAGAGTTTTGAGATGGCTGTGAAGAGTTTTGTAGTTGTGCTGGGACAACAGAAGAGGGACTTAGAGGTAGGATCCATGGTGGGGAATGTGTCAGGCTCTTCAGGAGCGGATACCAGTGTTGCCTTGGCCAGTCTGGAGCAATGAGAATAATTTTCGGCCTCTCTGCTCTGGCTTTTAATAGAACTTTGGGCAGCAGAGGAAGAGGCGGGAAGGCATAGACTGTCAATGTTGCCCAATTGAAGGAAAGTGCGTCCACTTTCCAGGCCTGTGGATGATAGGTCCTTGAACAAAATTTTTTCAACTGGCAATTTCTGTGGGTAGCAAAGAGATCTATGTCTGGCTGCCCCCACGCCTGAGTTATCTTTGTGAAAATTTGAGGATGCAACTTCCATTCATGTGGATCTGTCATATTTCTGCTTAGGTTGTCTGCCAGTGTGTTTTCCTTCCCTGGCAGGAATTGTGCCTGTAGTTGAATTTTCAATTCCAGTGCTGTGTTCCATAGGGTCATGGCTTGCCTGCACAGGGGGTATGAATGAGTTCCTCCCTGTTTGTTTATGTACCACATCACTGTGGTGTTGTCTGTCCTTATCTATAGCTGGCCTGGATGCAGTAGGTCTTTGAAGGTCATAATAGCCTTTTGCACGGCTAGCATTTCCTTTTGGTAGATGTGAAGGAGCTTCTCTTTTCGTGCCCATTTTCCCTGAATGCACTGATCTGTCATGTGTGCTCCCCAGGCGTAGTCTGAGGCGTCTGTTGTGATGATTTGAGTTGCTTGAGGTACACAGAAAGGAAGACCTGTGTTTCTTTGGCAAGCTTGAGCCCACCACATAAATTCCTTTTGAAGGCATGGAATGAGTGGTATAATTGCTTCCAAGCTGTGGCTGTGTTGAGACCATAAGTTTTTTAGGTACCAATGAAGTTTCCTCATATGCAGCTTTGCACATGGGATAAGTAGGATGCAAGATGCCATGAATCCCAGAGCCTGCAGGACTTTCCTTGCAGTTAGCCTGGTGTAAGTTGCCATCTTTCTGAAGTATTGAGACAGTTGCCCTTGCTTGTCTGGCGTGAGATAGGCCATCTGGGTGGTTGTATCCAAGTTGGCACCCAGGAAATTTATTTGTTGAGAGGGTATTAGTTTTGATTTCTTTTTGTTGACTGTGTATCCCAGGAAGTTCAACAGTTTTATTACAAAAGCCAGGTGCTGCAGTAGTATGTCCTTGCTGTCCACTTGGATCAGGCAGTCGTCCAGATATGGGTAGATTTGTATCCCTTGTAGTCTGCAGAAGGCAATTACTGATGCCAGGCATTTCGTAAACACTCTGGGTGCAGTAGATAAGCCAAAGGGCAATGCAGAGAATTGGTAATGGGTTGAACCTGCAAGAAATCTGAGGTATCTTCTGCAATCTTGTCTGATAGGGACATGCAGGTATGCCTCCTTGAGGTCCAATGTTACCAGCCAAGACTCATTGCCCAGCATGGAAAGAAGCTGCTGTAATGTGAGCATCTTGAATTTTGGCACCTGTAGATATGTGTTTAGGAAGGATAGGTCTAAGATAGGTCTCCAATCTTTGTCTTTCCTTGGTACCAGGAATAGTCTGGAATAAAACCATTGACCTTGTTCTTTTGCAGGTACCTCTTGAATTGCTTTCATGTCCATGAGAGCTGAAATTTGTTTTCGTGCCTCTGCCCTTTGATTTTGTGGCAGGTTTGGCATGCCTCTCATTTTTGGAAGGGTGTGAAAGTGGAACCTGTAGCCTCTGTCTATAATGTCCAGAATCCATTTGTCTTTTGTAACAATATGCCAATTTTTGGAGAATAATGTCAGTTTTCCACCCAAAGGTGCTGTCATTAAAGCTTTGCTTGGCAGGTGTAGGGGGAAGTCATTGTGTCTGTTTTCTAAAAGACTGTGATCTATCTTCTCCACCTCTTGGGGTTGGTGCTTGCCACTGTCTGGCTCTGAAAGATCCTTGAGGTTGCCCTCTACCCCTTGGACACCTGTATCTGCCCCTTTGAGGTCTGTCCGTGGCTGGAAAGGACCAATTTTTTGAAGGCCGGTTTCTGCTGAAACGTGGAGGCTGTACCTGCAGGAAATCTTTCACTGTTTGCATTGATTTTGATTTTTCCTCCATTTTCTTTAGCACCTCCTCTGCTTTAACACCAAACAATACATCTTTTTGAAGAGGTGCATCTAATAATTTAGCTTTGACATGATCTGGTAAGGTTTGCTCTTTGAGCCAAGCATGCCTACGTATAACAGACCCCATAACAGCAGCTCTACATGAGGCCTCTAAAGCATCAAAACCACACTGCAAGGTATGTTTACCCACTTGCTCTGCACCATGCAACAAATCCTGCAACTCTTTTAAATCTGGTTGTGTCATTTTGCTTTTCAGCTGAGATATCAAAAACTGTTGATACTTTAACATATGGAACTGACAGTTTAATGCCCTCATGGTTAACGTGGCCGAGGTGTACACCTTTTTCCCCCCACCTTTCTAAAGATCTGGAATCTCTCTCTGAAGGTAATGGGTTTTTAGCAGTAGAGGCCTTAATTCCCTTGGGACCCTGTGAAATAGTTTCTGGGTCAGCAGTATGGCTTTTAAATAGGAACTGGTGAGAATCAGGAACCCGGTAATACCTGTCTGGTTTAACAGGAGCTGGAGGCAAAGAATCAGGATTAAGGCTGGCTTCTGTGTACACGTTATCCAATATATCTAAAACAGGAGGGACAGCCAGAGGCCTATGCTGGGGGAGCAGAAGAAATTCCCTGAGCCTTTTCTTGGAATCTGAGTAATCTTGGCCTTCCCAGTGAAAGTGTTCCCTCAATGTATGCAGGGTTTCCCCAAAAGAGAAGTCCTCAGGGGGGGAGACCGAGGGAATAGACTCCTCTGCATCAGAGTCTTCGAATGGAGAATAGACACAATCCTGGTCCTCAGATAGTTCTGAGGTAATAGAAGCTTGATCTGAGGAAGGGTAGTCTTCCTCTAATCTGGGCCTTTTGTCAGAGGGGGGTTGAGAACCCCTGATAAGAGTAATCAAATCCTCAGCCATTTTAAGCATCTGTTTTTTAGGCATGGTGCCTTGAGAGGGTGTCTGAGGAACCTGTTTTTTGGTTTTCATGGCTGTTTTAGATTTAGTGAAGGCTTTAATAGAGTAGGAGGAAGGCCTGAAGACCCCTTGAGAAATGGCAGGCCTGTCTAAATTCTGAGTTTCCCCGCCAGGAGTGGCGTCGGTATCTGTAGTAGGAATGGGGGCCGAGGAGCCTGCAACCTCAGGTACTGAAGACACCGGTAATGCATAGTCATCGGTACTCAGGGGCTGCGTAGGTGCCTCACTGAGTACCGGAGAACCGGTAGTCGGCCTTAGCGTGGTATCAGTAGGTGGTGCGGACCTTGTATGCCGGTCCTTATCTTTACGTTTTTTGCTCAAAACTGGAGTCGGAGTATCCGACGACATAATATAATTAAATTTTTTGCCAAAAAAGTGAAGGGCGAACTCCGCCCGACGCTTAATAGTGCGTTTGTTGAATCTAGCACAAAAACGGCAGGCCGAGACGTTGTGGTCTGGGCCTAAGCAAGGAATACAGTAAGAGTGGAAATCCTTATGCGGTATTTGCTTCCCACATGAAATGCAATTATTAACTTTGTCTGACATCGGTCTGAGGCAAGAAAAGTTTCCCCAACGGGGTACTTAGCTTTCAAGAAGACTTCGGCTGAAATACTTTCGTAAATCTCAGGAGCTGGCCGACCGGCATTTGCTAACTGCTTCTACTTCGGGCACCGCACGGCAAGAAAGACTGAAGAAAATGGTGTCAGCTGCCTCTTTTATACCCCTGCCGCACTGACGTCAGGGAGGAAGCGACAACAACCGACGCCGGACCTAGACTTTGGAATTCGGCCGACCGAGGACCCGCCTGACGGCAGGATAACCCATCTGTTATGACTGCAGCTGTATGCACGATGAACATCATTACAAGCTAGAGGAGGTAAATTTTATAGCAATAAACTGCATTTGTGAACATTAAATGCGAGTTAATGTTCAAGTTGATTTATGTAAGCAGGTCAGTAGGAAATGAAAGCATATCAACATATTGTATGCAAGTAAACAACAGAATTATAATGGAACTTGC
Source organism: Protopterus annectens (assembly GCF_019279795.1). Taxonomy (NCBI): domain Eukaryota; kingdom Metazoa; phylum Chordata; order Ceratodontiformes; family Protopteridae; genus Protopterus; species Protopterus annectens. Next base: position 900,866,521 of record NC_056727.1, on the reverse strand, counting down.
AAGTACAATATGTATACAAGACAATGTAAACATCACTGAAATTTTTCTCTTTTCATTTTATCTAATGTATGCAAACTCAAGTTGGAAATCAATAATGTGATGAATAAATAAAGTTGTTTTTAAAAAAGTCTCTGTGCTGAAGAGCAGCACTGTGCTAATGATGCCTCAGGCACCATGTAATAAGAGAAGCATCCAAACAGACATCCAAAAAGGTGTCACAAAAGGAATTTCCACCTGAAGTAAAGGACATTAAAATTCATCAGTCTGGAGCATCATGAAAGACTGTGTGATGACTTGTTAGATGAAGCAAAGGGCAGACAGAAAGTACAGTTGTGTACACCTAACATAAATGTAGATGTAAGAGTGTATTCACTGTTGCAGCCATTACATTTGGGTTATCTGCTTCCAGGTAGCCCTCAGTCGACCTGATTAACAAAGTCTTGGGTCCTGCATCGGTTGCTGTCCCTTCTTCCATGACATCAGGTCACCAGGGTATAAAACATGCAGCCAACGCCATTACATCAGTTTTTCATGCCCCAGATGTCAGGTGCCCCCCCTAATGGGAAGCAATTAAATATAAAAATACATGATATACCTCCAACAAAAAAGCAAATACACCAAAAAGGCTTTTAAGCATAGAAAAGGAAAGTAGAGGTACAGTCAAAAGAAGCCAGGGGGCTGGAGGGAGGGTAACCAGGACTGCAACAGTGAATACAATAAAACATCTACATTTATGGTAAGTGTACACAACTGTACTATGTTCTTCGTGTTTCACTGTTGCAGTCATTACATTTGGGTAGATTCCCAAAGCTATGGTTGGGAGGAGGAATTTAGATAGCATTAGGGCCAGCTATAAGGCCCTGCAAGACTGCAGTGGCAAAGCCAGCTCTGGATTTAAGAGAAAACTGGCAAATGATAATGCTTGGTGAAAGTATGTACAGAACTCCAGGTAGCAGCTTCTAGGATGCCCCTGGTAGGGACGCCTCTGAGAAAAGCTGAACAGGTAGATGCAGCTCTGGTGGAGTGAGATCTGATCCCCTGGGGGATAGGTTTTCCATGGTGCTTATAGCAGAAATTAATGCAATGGCTTATCCATTTAGAAATGGTTTGCTTTGAAATAGCCTTCCCCTCTGCCCCTGCAACAAATGCCACCAGCAGTTGTTCAGATTTCCTTTGAGGTTTAGTCCTGTCCAAGTAGAATCTAAGTTGTCTGTGCACATCTAAAGAATGCAGTATCCGTTTCCCTTTATTCTGTGGATTGGGAAAGAAGGTTGGCAAATGAATGGACTGATTAAGAGCCACACTGGATACCACCTTGGGCATGAAGGATGGATTGGTTCTGAGGGACTCCCTGCCCACATGAAAGATGATGAAAGGCTCCACTGCCATAAGGGCCTGTAATTCAGGTACCCTTCTAGCTGAAGTGATTGCTAAAAGGAAAGCTGCTTTCCAAGAAAGAAATAAGTCTGCAGTAGCAGCTGTCTCGAAAGGAGGTAGAATGAGTTTCTCCCAGACAAAGTTAAGGTCCCAGGCTGGGGTTGGAGCTCTCTTGGGTGGTTTCAAATTTCTGGCCCTTCTGACGAACTCCTTGAACAGTGGATGAGAGAAGAGGGGAGGTTCTGTGTTATAATGAGCTGACATGGCTGAGGTGTGGATTTTAATGGAGGAAAAAGACAGGCCCTTGTAAAACATCTCAGTTAAGTATTGTAAAATATGAGCTAAATTGGGCGCTGCTGCGCTCATCCCTTGAGACTGGTTCCAGGCAGAGAATCTTTTCCATTTTTCAGCATAAGATTTTCTAGTACTAGGCCTCCTTGCCTCTAAAATGATATTCATCACAGGTTTGCTGAGGAATGGTAAAGGAAAGATTAAGTAATTAGCCAAGCTGCAAGGTTCAGTGTTAGAATCTGAGGGTGCAGAATCTGGTTCTCCTGCTGAGAAAGCAGGGAAGGAGTCTGAGGCAGGTGCCATGGAGATAACCGTGACACACTGCGCAGGAGGGGGTACCAGTGTTGGCGTGGCCAGTCTGGAGCAATCAAAACCATCGTTGGTTTGTCCTGTTTGATCTTTAGTAATACTTTGAAGAACAGAGGCAGAGGGGGGAAGGCATACACTGATAGGTTTTTCCAGCTGAAGGACAGAGCATCCACTTTCCAGGCTTGCTTGTGGGGAGTCCTTGTGCAAAATGTGTCCAATTGGTAGTTCTGGGGAGAGGCAAACAGGTCTATATCTGGGCTCCCCCATTTGCTTGTCAACATGTTGAAAATCCTTGGTACCAGTTTCCACTCGTATGGGTGCATGAGTTTTCTGTTTAGTCCTTCTGCCAGTGTATTTAATTTTCCTGGCAGGAATTGAGCTTGTAGGTGCACTTGGCAGCTCAAGGCTGTGTTCCACAATACCATGGCTAGTCTGCAGAGGGGGTAAGAATGTATACCCCCCTGCTTGTTTATGTACCACATAACAGTGGTGTTGTCCGTCTTTACCATTAGTTTTCCTGGAAGAATGTGGTCCTTGAAGGCTGACAGAGCATTCTGTACAGCTAACATTTCTTTTTGATTGATATGCAGGTGCATTTGACTTGGGTTCCATTTGCCCTGAATGCACTTCCCTGCCAGGTGAGCCCCCCATGCATAGTCTGATGCGTCTGTTGTTAGGGTTTGGGCGGCAGGGTGTGGTGTGAAAGGTAGTCCCTTGTTTTGGTGGCAGGCCTCTGCCCACCAAAGGAATTCTAGGCGTAGGCAAAGTATGAGAGGAATCACTGTTTCTAGGTCTTGAGAATGTTGACACCATAGGCTTTTTAGATACCACTGTAGTTTCTTCATATGCAGTCTTGCATATGGAATTAGAAGAATGCAGGAGGCCATGAACCCCAAGGCTTGCAGTATTTGGCTTGCAGATAGCAGGGTTTTTGTGGCCACTTGTTTGAAGTAGGTTGTCAAATGAATTTGTTTCTCTGGCGTGAGGTAAGCCATCTGGGAAGTTGTATTCAAGCTTGCTCCCAGGAATATAATTTGTTGACAGGGTACCAGGTGTGATTTCTTTTCATTTATGGTGTACCCCAGACAAGTTAGAACCCTCTGTACAAAGGCCAGATGATTCAAAAGTATGTCCTGGCTTTCTGCCTGAATTAGACAATCGTCCAGGTATGGGTACATTTGAATATTTCTTTGCCTGCAAAATGCAATAACTGGAGCTAGGCATTTTGTGAATACCCTGGGTACAGTAGATAAGCCAAAGGGCAGTGCAGAAAACTGCTTTGAAGCGTAGGTATCTTCTGCAAGATTCCCTGATTGGGATGTGCAGGTATGCTTCTTTTAAATCTATTGTTGCCAACCAGGCATCTTTGCCTAGCATAGGAAGTAACTGGTGAAGAGTCAGCATCTTGAATTTTGGAATCTCCAAAAAGGTTTTTAGAGTAGACAGGTCCAGGATAGGACGTCATGAATGGTCTTTTCTGGGTACCAGGAAAAGTCTCGAGTAGAAACCTTGTCCCTTTTCCTCTTCTGGTACCAGCTGAATAGCCCCCATGCTTAAGAGAGAAAGCACTTGTTTTTGGGCCTCTGCCCACTGACTTGGGGGTAGGTCCAACCACCCGCTTGGTGTTGGCAACGTGTGGAAGTGAAATCTGTATCCCTGGGACACTATATTTAAAACCCATTTGTCCTGGGTAATGAGTTCCCAATTCTTTGCATGAAGAGCAATCTTTTCCCCCAAAGGGGCAGTCAGTTGATAAGTGCTTGGAAATTTTAAAAGGAAGTCATTGAGACAGTTTACCATAGGGGGAGTCTTATTATTCCCTGATTTGGAAGTGGAGGGCCCCCACTGCTTAGTTCTGTGTGTCCCCTGGAACTGAAACCTGTGGATTTTGCTGTGTCTGGGTTTGGCTTGAGAAGACCTGGAAGGGGCTGGAAAGGACCAATTCTTAGAGGGCCAGTGGCTGAACTTGTAAAAAATCTTTAACAGTTTGCATAGATTTAGCTTCATCTTCCAACTTCCTCAGCCTTGTTGCCAAACAGGTGGTCCTGATTTAAAGGATCATCCAACAATATAGCTTTAACATGATCAGGCAGAGATTGCTCCTTAAGCCAAGCATGCCTTCTGAGCACAGACCCAGTAACAGCAGCCCTGCAAGAGGCCTCTAATGAATCAAAACCACATTGCAAAGTATGTTTTCCAACTTGTTCAGCAGAATGCATTAAATCCTGTAATTCTTTATTTTCCACACAGTCAGGAATCAACATCATTTTCTGTTTAAGCAGTCCAATAACATGTTGCTGATACTTTAACATATGAAAGTGACAGTTTAAAGCCCTAATGGCCAAGGTTGCAGAAGTGCAAACTTTCTTACTCCATCTATCCAGGGCCCTGGAGTCTCTATCAGAAGGGGTAGGAGTTTTAGCAGTAGAAGCCTTAATGCCCTTGGGCCCCTGTGAAATAGTCTCTGGATCTGCAATAGGATTTTTAAAAAGGAACTTGTGGGACTCAGGGACCCTGTAGTATCTGTCAGGTTTTCTGGGAGCAAGAGGCAGGGAATCCGGGGCCAAACTAGATTCCGAAAAGGCATCATCAACAATGTCTAGTACAAGAGGAATAGCTAAAGGCCTATGCTGTGGCAGGAGAAGGAAATCCCTAAGCCTCTTTTTTGAATCAGACAAATCCTGGTTTTATCAGTGGAAATGTTCCCTTAGAGTATGCAAGGTTTCCCCAAAAGAAAAATACTCAGGAGGGGAAGCAGAGGGAATGGTGTCCTCCTCTGCATCAGAATCTTCATAAGTAGATAAGGGCAAATCCAGATCATCAGAAACAGCAGAATCCTGATCAGAAGATTCATAATCAACTTCAGTCCTAGGCCTCTTAGAAGAGGGGGGGTTGGCTACCCCTGATTAGAGTTTTTAGGTCTTCAGCCATTCTTATCATTTGTTTTTTAGGCATAGAGGCCTGAGCATGTCACCTGGCCATTGTTTTTTTAGGCATGGATCAATATTTAGGCCTAAGTGAAGACTGAGGCGTTGGTTTAATATGCAAGTCTGTAGGCCTGAATACACCCTCAGAAGCCGGTGCCTGCACAGCGGCTCCAGACCCATCCAAGGTAGAGACATCTGCGAGTTCCATAGTTGAAGCATCTCGCGGCATACCGGACTCCAAATGGATCTCAGTAGAGGCCTGCGAATCAGAAGTAGCAGGTATCAGGGGTTGCGAACGCGCCTCACTGAGTACCGGCAAACTGGCGACAGGCATAGAAGAAGCGTCATCGGCGGTTTTGGATCTCGGTGGCCTGTCTCTGTCTTTATCTTTGCGTTTTTTCGGAATCCCCGTAGTCGGAAGGCTAACCGACGACATTTCTGGATAATTAAATGGAGAACCAAATATTTAGAGGCAAAAATATACCGACGACGGACAGTGCGCTGATTAAATAAAGCACAAAACCGACAGCAAGGTATGTTGTGGTAAGGGCCTAGGCAAGGAATACAGTACAAATGAAAATCTTTATGAGGTATTTGCTTTCCACAAATAATGCAATTATTAACTTTTACTGACATCGGTAAGGAGCAAGAAAAATTTTCCTCAATGGGGCACTCAGCTTTAGTTGACGACTTCGGTTCTGAAACTCGAAAATGAAAATTGCAGAAGTCGGCCGACCGGCAAGAAAGACTGATGTAATGGCATCGGCTGCATGTTTTATACACCTGACATCATGGAAGAAGGGACAGCAACCGACGCAGGACCCAAGACTTTGTTAATCAGACCGACTGAGGGCTACCTGCAAGCAGATAACCCAAATGTAATGACTGCAACATTGAAACATGAAGAACATCACATAATCCTCAAGTATCTGAGGTATGGATGAGTACTCAGAAAGCCAAGTACCCAGATGGTTCAAAGGACTAAAAAGCATTAACTGCAACAAATACAAAAACATGCTGCACATACTAATAAAAGGTCTTAGCTTTGGACACAACGAACAAAAAAGTTTTACATTAACAATTTTATACCAATTTCATATATAAACAATATTTGAATGCAAATGTTCTCCCTCTCTCTCTCTAGATATATATATATATATATATATATATATATATATATATATGTGTGTATATATGGGTCTACTTCTAAATTTCGAAGTTTAAAACTTCGAATTTCTTAAGGTCGAGACCATAAGATCAAAGTTTTGAAACTTTGAAATGTAAATAATAAAAATAAATAAATAAATAAATAAATAAATAAAACCAAAAAATATTTTTTTACGTTTTTGCAAGGGGAAAAGCCTCCCTGCACCCCACACACCCTGCTAATTAAATAAACCAACTACAAGATTGCATTACAGCGGGGAAAACAGTAAATATACCATTCTACGCTGTGCAATGATCGCCATTTAAATGGTTCAAAGTTTCAAAACTTTGATCTTATGGTCTCAACTATAAGAAATTTGAAGTTTTGAAACTTCGAAATTTAGAGTTAGACCTATATACACATACATCTATTAACGTGTGTGTGTGTGTGTGTGTGTGTGTGTGTGTGTGTGTGTGTGTGTGTATATATATATATATATATATATATATATATATATATATATATATATATATATATAAAACCATATATATATATATATATATATATATATATATCCTCAACTTCTTTTTCCCATTTTGCACATGGGGTCAGGGTGTCACTTCAGCAGTGACGATCATCTGAAGCCAATGTTTACATTGCTGGTTGGCTAGCCCTGCAGCGGTAGTTAATTCGTACCATTCACTCGCACACACATTCTCACCTATGGCCAATTTACAGTGTCCAAGCCACCTACTGCATGTCTTTGAAATGTGGGAGGAAACTGGAGCACCAGGAGGAAACCCAAATTGGAAAAGGCGGTTAAGGACTGATTGTGTGTGTGTGTGTGTGTGTGTGTGTGTGTGTGTGTGTGTGTATATATATATATATATATATATATATATATATATATATATATATATATATATATATATATATATATATATATATATATATATATATATATATATATATATATATATATACACACACACACACACATGTGTACGCATATAACATGCAAGTGTGTGTGAGGGTGTGGCGTGCAATATAACATAGTCTACCTCAAGAGACTGGGAATGTCTTGCTTCTGAAAAAAAAAGGTTTAAAGTGTGTGTGCATGTCTCTTAAGAAACTGGCATCTTTAGCTTCCATCAGATCTCCCAAATATATATCATGTGGTGGGTTATCCACTCATATACTGTAGAGTCTAAAGAGTAAACCCCAATAAAACCAGTTGCTTATGTCGATCTCTCACCTCTAAGTATCCTGACATACCAAATGTTATATCTTGAACTGTTGGGAGTTTTTGAAATGTAATAATACTCAAAAACACATCCAGCGTACCAACCATAGGCATTAAAAGTCTGTACTCGAAATTTCAAGCTTCAGTACAAGTTTAATGGATAAAATCACATAAATCCTTCAAAATGGCTAGCGCTTTCATGGTTGTATCACGCCACTTCTTCAGACCTGTATAAAAATCCAAAATTATGTGCGTGTATGTAACTCACGTTTACCCTATCACATTTCAGCTCTAATTATACAATGGATTCAATATTGGCCAAACTTTAACCCTTTCTTCGTTACTTTTTTTTTAAAAAAAAATTATTGATACAAAGCCTGAAAATGTACAAAAAAATCTATCTGTTGTTACAAAATATCTATACCAATAGATTATAATAAAAATGTTCTTACACAGAAATTCACATACTTGATTACATTTTATACTTAAAAAATATATGTATATTTAAAAAAAAACAGTTGATTCGTACAAAGACAGCAATGTCATATAACATTCACCCTTTACTCAAACAGACTTCTATTCTTTAATACGGGCTGAATGGTTTTGAAATGTGTCTCATTAACTGCATTTAAAAAAGAATAAACTCTCTATTTCTCAACCTCACTCCTACTGGACAAATGGATGAAGCCTTGACTGTTGCCCAGATGATTCATGTTCAGTTAGCAGTACAGGTGCTAGAGAGAGCAGGGTGGTGAGGGTGAACGGCCATTCTCAATTCACCAATCCTTGGGAGAAGGAAGGTGGTTCTGGCTCACTGCTTGGGTGACATGTAGAAGGAGAATTAGGTGTGGCATTTGTGGAGCATACTCCTGCAGAGTACATGTTGCCTAAAGACTGCAGATCAGAACTTGAACAGAGGCACCCCACATAGTCAGCAGCACCACACTGGGAATTCAAAATTCCAACGGGACGGTAACGGAATTCACCAAGGCCCACTCCCTAATGTGTGGTTCTTGCCTCTCCAGAGGAACAATTGGGCTGATTAGGTACTCCAGCTAGGAATAAAATGAGTTGTAAGGCTCTTGTCAATCTGGCCACCAACAGACACTATACTGAGGGCTAATGGGGCAGCAGGAGCAGAGATAATGTGACTCGGGTGCTCTCCCCTGAAAGAGAAACAAAATGGGTCAAATGGGTGAAGGCAGTGGAGCCAATAACAGAAATCAATGAACAGCAAGGATTCTTTAGGTCTACGTGGTAATGTATTTTATTGTGCCCTCCAAAATTCCTTACTGCCCTCTCCCAATAATTTTACACACTTAAACCCTCTGAAACAAACACGCCAGCTCAGTTCCACTGAACTGCTAAATGTAGTTTAACATTTGGGTAGTGATGTCTAGTGTTTCATGTGCTTTTCAAATGAATAATTAACAGAACCATCGCACTGATAAAGCAAGAAGTAAAAATCAAGGGGTGCTTGAAGGGTAATCCAGTCAAGACAAAGAGCAATGAATAACCTTGACCTATAAAGAAGGATATTAAGCTACTAAGAAGGTTAACTATCATCCAGTTGGTTTTCAAAGGCTAAGGGAAAAGTATGTCCTTAAAAAAGGATTAGGCTGTAAAGAAGAATGCAAAAAACATAATACACTTGTGAGATGGGATCTATGCCGGATCTGACTCAGTCTCAAGAACAGGGTGAAAAGGATAGAAGGAATATTCATAAGGAAACCTAAGAGAAAGGACTATGACAGCTCTAAAAAGATATCCAAAGGCTGAACCAAGTAATGTACAAGAATATAAGACAGGAAAAATGACGGGAGAGTGTCGCACACTTGGTCTGCAGGTATCTTGCTTCCCATTTGACAGTATGTGGTAAGGAAATAATGTCATGAAAGAAATGAAAACATTTCCTAAGGGCATAATTCATATTCTGACAGTGTTTTAAAAACAGCTGTTTTCACAACTGGCTAGTTTAAGCAGAACAGAATAAGAAGAGTCAGGGAACCATGCTCTTAAGAAAAGGTGTGGTGTGGGTAAGGCCCACTGGACAGTCTGACCATTGTCAAACACTAGACTGAGAGTTAATCAGGCAGTAGGAGCAGATAGAATCTAAATCTGGAAGTACTTCTGAACTATGTTTCATATAAAAAATCATCTGAGAAAACAGATAATGTTCTTAGCCTGAGCATTAACATAGGAAAAAGCTCAGTCTCATGATATTCCCTCAGGGTAAAGTCATGTTTTCAAAGGGAAAAACCTTAAGCCCATATGGGATGTGGGCATTGCAAGGCCTACAAGAAACATAAACCAAAGCCCATACAAGTGAATGATACAGCACTGAAATAGCCAGGTTCTATATAGTATATCACAACAGGGATAACCTTGTTCCCTGTAAGGGGGCATTAAAATATAAGGATGGAGGTGTGGTCTGTTTTACTACTATCCAAAAATCAAACTAACAGACCTAGAAAAGAGCATGTGCCTAACAGTTTATCAGTCAGTCTGGTCTCAATAACCATGAGGAAATAGGAAGCAGAAGGGTGGTTTATTCAATGTAAAACTTGTGACTAGGAAAAAAATATCTCAGAATGGTTGCTGTTGGAATTTATGAGTGTGTACCTAACAGATCTTTGATAACACCATTGGAGAATTTAGCATATGCTGAAAGATGGATCAGTAATGAGAATGACCCTTCTGACCATCTGAGTGATCCTTATAGAGGAAAATCATATGCCACAATTTCATAGCAGTTTAAGGACTAGACTATGGGTACAAGAAGAAAAATAATCCTAACTGAACACCACTAACCGACGTGGTTGTGGTAATCACAATGCTAAAGTCAGTAGCCTTTCCATTAACTTTGCCTATCAAAAGGTAGTGAATAAAATACAAATTTATCTATATACAGTTCCCAAATACCTCCATAAGTACTGAAAAGGAGAGGGAATGCAAAAGAGAAATTTTCCACAAACAGATCTGTAAATAACCCCCACCTCCATTCAGGAGGGCCAGGAAAGTGGAATGTCCTGGGTAAATAGCCAAAGACAGATTCCTCTGACAGTACATACTTGAGCTGTGGGGACTACGAAGGCAGATAAAGCAAAAGGTCTGACAACCAGTGCCCAAGTGTATTAGTTCTGGTTTAGGCACTTGGGCTTCAGGCCAGTTATTTTACATTAAGAAGGCTTGTGGTCTGCACTCTTGTGGGAGAAGAGGCTGGACTCTGCCCTTCTGAGCTGGGAATTTCTGGTTAAAGGTTTATAATGCCTGAATATTTGAACTGTATCTTACTGAAATTGGTTCACCTTGTTTGCTCTAGCATAGACTAGATCCAGGCCTGCTGAATCTAGCTTTGTTTATATGCTTGTTGTTTGTTTGCTTGTTATTTCCCTGGAAGCTAATTCCACCTAATACGCAACTTCTCAGCGCTTCTGTGGATCACTAGTGATATCTGCATTGCTTACTGTACTTATTTCCTTGTTTCACTTGAAAGAAAGTTACTGTTTGTCGTTTTTGCATTTAGTTACTTGTAACACATTGCACTCAAGTTACCTGGCACTTGCTCACTAAAGCAATTATATAAGTCAGCACTAAAAATTAAAAGCACTACACCCTCACTCCCCACTGGCCCTTGTTTTCAATTAAGGAATTCCCAATATTATTCTAGCATGTCCAAAGGTCAGTTGTCAATCTTCTTTCCGGTCCAGCTGGTGAATCTGGGAATCTTGAGGCAATGTTATAACTGCCTCATGTACACAGACAGCCCTCTCCTCCTCCCACATAATACAAATACTTGCGAGAGATGCAGCTATTTAGCCAAACTGGAGGCTGAGCTCTCTCAACTCAGGACTGGCAAGACCAGACAGGAGGAGAAGGCAACTACACACACCACAAAACCAGCCTCACATAATGCTACCACTCCACTGAATCAAACACATAAACACACAAAGACATACTCGGAGGCTCTGAGTAAAATTTACCTAAACAGCAGAGGCCTCCAAAGCAGACACCCAAACAACTGCTACCTCAAGACACCCCACAAGCAACACATAAACCACAAAAGCAGTGTGCAAAGCAGTCACAGCCCTTAAGGCCAAATACAACACCAAACATACTAGTCATAGGTGACTCCATAGTCAGACACACTGACGTCCCACTCACCAGGCTGAACAAGGAGAGGGTCACAGTAAGCTGCCTATCGGGCGCTAGAATCCGCCACATAACACAAGCACTCGGGTCACTCCACGGCAAGTACAAATATGACACAGTCATTGTCCATCCTGGTGTGAACGACCTGAGACGTACCTCCCTGGACTACATGAAAAGAGACATAGAGGAGCTCTCTGATTATGTAGCCCAGGCAGGTATGACCTAACCCTGAGCAGTATCCTTCCTTCACCAAGAATGATGCCACAATATAGAGACAAGATGATCAGCTTTAACAATTGGCTTAATGTCTGGTGTCATTCAAAGGGGATCCAGTGTCTGCCTGGGATGACATGCTTGACAAGCCACGCTGCTTAAGGGACGGCTTGCACCTGTCACCCTGGGATTCGGATATTGGCTAAGGCTCTTGCCACCCCATAGTGCCTTTTTTAGGCAAGGCTCAAATTCTAAACCTATCACCCTAGAAAACAAAAATGGGAAGAAACTGAGGGTAATGCTGCTCAATGCCAGAAGTCTAAATCTCAAAATGCACGCACTCGAGGCCCTTCTCAGTATGGAGAACATTGATGTCTGTGCTGTAACTGAAACCTGGTTCAAGGCTCCTCAGAGCACCCCGGCACGATTAGGTTTTACCTCATTTCATGCGTTCCGGCCCCAAAACCCGGACCACACCACAAAAGGAGGGGGTGTATCCATATTCATAAAGGATACCCACACCTCCAGGTTGGTGGCAACGCACGAAGCTTCGGAAACCATCCAGGTGCAACTAACCATAGGCAAAACTGCTCTACAAATTGTAGCATGCTAAAGGCCACCCTCTCAAACTCAGGAACCCCACACAGCCTTCCTGAAGACACTGGAGGGTATAAATGTATCTCCAAACACCATCATATTGGGTGACTTCAACTACCCGAATATAGACTGGGAACATTACTCAAGCCCTAACTTTCTAGCCCAACGGTTCCTGGAGTTCATAAATTCAAATGCCATGGAACAGCTAGTCACTGTTCCCACGAGAGGAGAAAATATACTAGATCTCATTGTCACAAACATGGGGACAAAATGCTCCACACGAAGTATATCCCTCATTGGTGAGATCTGATCATAAACTAATCTCACTGGAAATCCACATCCCGCCCCACCCCAAACAAAAAGACCATAGTGAAGAACTTCTCTAAAGCAAACTTCACACTACTCAAGACTGGTGTGGTATCCTTCAAGGCCCCTGAGCCAGTGGAAACCACAACCCAAGCTGCGGAAGCCCTTACAAATGCCTTCTATGAACACCTCCAGGACTGCATGGATCAGGCAATCCCAAATAAAACCAAGACTCTTTCCACAAAGGGCAAGCGTCCAGTCTGGTGGACCCTAGCCATTAACAAACTGTACAATAAGAGGAGAAAGCTATTACATGATAGAACAAAATCCATAAAAGGGAAGTCACCCTGATCATTATTAGTAAAAAATACGAGCACTCATAAAATCAACTAAGGCCAATTTTGAGAGAAAAATTGCCATGGATTCAAAGAACAATCATAAGGCCTTTTTCAGCTATGTTAGGAACCTGGGTGGAAACTCCCAGATATGCTCAGAATTAGTCCAAAATGATACAAAAATCACTGAACCCACAGACATTACCAACATACTGGCAGACAGGTTCAGTGCAAACTTCACCCCTCTCCCCTAAAGGAGAGATAACTATCCCAGCCGAGTGTAGCCTCCCGGACATCTCAAATGTGCAGGTGAAAGCTGCTCTCTCTAAAGCTAAAAACACAGCATCAATGGGACCGGATGGTGTCCCCGGCTGTGTGCTACACGAGCTAAATGAGGAATTAAACCCGCACATAAGGCAGCTGTTTAATCTCAGCCTTACCACAGGATACGTGCCCAAGGAGTGGCGACGGCAACTGTGGTCCCACTCCACAAAGGCGGCACCTCACGGACCCTGGTAATTACCGCCCCATAAGCTTAACAAGTCTAGTCTGCAAAGCTATGGAGAGGATCATAATGGAGCTCATAAACAAAGATATAGGGGACTTGCAGACATTGGACCCGACCCAGTTTGGCTTTGTCAAGGGAAGATCATGCCTTTTGAACTTGGTTGACTTCTTGAAACAGTCACCAAGGCCATTGATGAGGAAAGGCAGTCCATACAGCCTACCTTGACCTTGCAAAGGCTTTCACACAATACCCCACTCTGGTATTGTAGAAAAACTTACCAGCTTAAATGTAAACCCATATGTCACAAGATGGGTTGCAAACTGGCTTAAGGACAGAACCCACAGGGTTAGAGTTGCTGGCGCTGTGTCAAACTCCAAGCCGGTCACAAGTGGTGTCCCACAGGGCGCGGTCCTTGGCCCCTATTGTTTGGCATCTACTTCTCAGAAGTACAGGCCAACATGGGAGGACTTTGGCTGACAAAGTTTGCAGACGACTGCAAACTGGGCCCGTAGTGGAAAGTGCATCGGACACGGATATCCTTCAGAAGGGACTCACGGAAACAGATAGCTGGTGCCAGAGCCATGGCCTGAAGTTAAACTCAAAAATGTACAGTCATACCCTTGGGAAAAACAAGGTAACCCCAAGCTACCATATAGGTGGCAATCCACTAAGCACAGAAGAGGTTATCAGGGACCTGGGGACCCAGGTTGACAGTGGCCTTTCTTTTGACACTCACATTGCTAAAGTGGTTAGAAAGACCTTCTACATTGCCCACCTGATCATGAAGGGATTCACATCCAGATCTAGTGAGGTCATTGTTCCCCTGTACTCTTTACTTATCAGACCAATGATCGAGTACAATGCCCCATTCGGGATGTATCTCACCCGACATCTGCAGCAATTGGAGAGACCCCAAAGTTCCTCACCAAAAGGATAAAGGGACTCCAAAATCTGTCATATGCTGCCAGATTGAAGAAACTCCAGCTCTATTCAGTCGCATACCGTCTGCTCAGAGGTGACATGTGCCTGACATACAAGGCCATGTCCAACCCGGAATTAATGGACATGCTCCACCTCAAAAAATCCAAATCCACCAAAACCACTAGAGCAAGCGACTTAAACCTTAGCACGGATATAAATAGGACGTGCTGGAGGGATAGATTTATCACTCAGAGACTCCCTATGCTGTGGAATAAAATCCCGGTCCATGTGAGGCAGAGCACCTCGACGACTCTGTTCAAGAGAAATCTAGACCTGTGGATGGGAGATCGTAGGTTTACCCCGGGAATCATCTCTGTGTCACTGCTGGACAGAGGCACAACAAACTAATGGGCACAGTATTTTTTCATATAAGGGGTGGCGTAAGCCACAAAAATTTGGGCTAGGCTTATAAATGCCTTAGGGCAGATAGCCTAGTATAAACCTATGAACCTATGAACCTATGAACCCCTAGTCGGTACACACACTGCTGACGGTGATCACAGTCTTGAATTCTGTGACCAACCCTTAGGTTTTGTCTATTTAGGAGCGGTGTATAAATGTAAATACGTCTATGTACTTTTCCTAAACACTTCCGCTAAATACCAGAAAAAAATAAAGAAGGAGCAATAGAGCTTCAGGAGTAGGCAGATCTAAAAACAACTTTGGCTCCATTCAGAGCAGTGAAGGTGGAAGCTCCTCGAAATATTTATGAGAAATACCGGGAGGGAGACTCCAAAATACAAGTTACCTGATCATGAATGTGGTCCACCTTGTCCCAAACTGAAAGGAAGGGTGACAAGTCCAATATAAAGTGACACACGTGAAGATATTTTCCTCTGTAAATGTCATATACTAATACATAACACAGCTCCACCTGCCAGCTGAATTAGGTGGAAGGCACTGCATAAGTACATATTTTGTAAGAAAGTAGTAACTCCAGTCTTGGAAGGAAAGGGGTATATAAGATGGCAAAGAGTCAGAGCAGCTCACTTAGCTAATAGGTCACAATCTTAAACATATGCCTCAATGTCACTTACAGAAAAGATAGAAAAAGAAAATGCTTACACACTTATACTGATCTGGAAAGGAAGGAGGGCGGTATGAAAACAGGTGCAAGATTATTGAGTAAATTCCTTCCCCCAGTCAGGACAGCAGAGGAGGGTCTAATACAGGAAACAACAACACCCGAGGAAAACAGCAGAAGTTACCTCCATGGAATTCAGCTTCCCTTGGTGAGTTTGAGCCAAGGAAAAAAATAAACCTATATAGTTTCCAACATTATCGATACCAAACTGGAGAACTGAGGTCAGTGCCGAGTAGGCAGCCTGCTCCAAACACGTTCATATCAACATTAATGTTAACTGAACAAACTTGAGAATGGAGACCATAGTTGACACAGAGCAGATGCTTGTGGCAAGCAGGATGGTTAGCTATGAGAAAGTCCGTGTCAACAGTAATACCAGTCAGCAGCAAACCTGAGAAGTGAGGTCGGTGCCAACAGAGAAGAAGGATTGGTGCACAGAAGAAAAGTTGCCTTTGAGAAAACCCAAACAGGGACAGATGTCAGTCAGCCTCAACCCCGAGAACCAAGGCAGTGTTGACACTGGGTCAGTGCAGAGAAAGTACAGTTGTGTACACTTACCATAAATGTAGATGTTCAAGTGTAATCAGTGTTGCAGTCATCACACTTGGGTTATCTGCCTGCAGGTAGCTCATAGTCGGCCCGAATACCAGAGACTTAGTATTTCTGCTTCGGTTGCTGTTGCTCCAGTACTGACATCAAGTTGTCAGGGGTATAAAAACAGGCAGCCGGTGCCATTACATCAGTTTTTCTTGCCCCAAATGTCAGGAGCCCCCCAAATAGGGAGCAAAGTTATGGTGGGAAAAACACCACTGGTAAGAAGTAAATACCAATAACCTAGTAAGGGGTGAGTAACAGACATAGAGAGAGGAGAGAGAGAGAGAGAGACAAGGGGGCTGGAAGGTGGGAAACCAGGACTGCAACAGTGAATCCACTCGAACATCTATATTTATGGTAAATGTACACAGCTGTACTATGTTCTTCTTGTTTCACTGTTGCAGTCATCACACTTGGGTTGATTCCCAAAGCTGAAGAAAGAGTGGAGGCAGTCAAGAAGAGTTGGGGCTGGCTAGTATGCCCTGCAGGACTGCTGTTACAAAACCCGCCCTGGATTTGGAAAAGATAGGTAGGTGGTAATGCTTGGTGAAGGTGTGTACAGAACTCCAGGTAGCAGCTTCCAGAATGTCCCTGGTAGGAACTCCCCTGAGGAATGCTGTAGAGGTAGAAGTTGCCCTAGTGGAATGCATTCTGACCCCCTGAGGGGTTGGTTTCCTATGGCGTTTGTAGCAGAAATGGATACAGTGTGCTATCCATTTGGAAATTGTTTGTTTTGAAATGGCCTTGCCCTCTGCCCCTGGTGCAAAAATGACTAGTAACTGGTCGGATTTCCTGAAGGCTTTAGTCCTATCCAGGTAGAATCTGAGCTGCCTGTGCATGTCCAAGGAGTGCAGGATCCTTTCCCCTTTATTTTGAGGTTTAGGGAAGAAGGTTGGCAAATGGATAGATTTGGTTGAGAGCTACACTGGACACCACTTTTGGCATAAAGGAAGGGTTAGTCCTGAGGGACACCGTGTCAGCATGAAAAATAATGAAGGGTTCCACAGCCATAAGTGCTTGGAGCTCAGACACTCTTCTAGCTGAAGTTATGGCCGGAAGCAAGGCTGTTTTTCAAGAGAGGAATTTTAACTCTGCAGGCTCAAAGGGGGGTAGCATGAGCTTTTCCAGTACAAAGTTAAGGTCCCGAGCAGGGGTGGGTGCTCTCCTTGGTGGCCTTAGGTTGTTTGCCCCTCTCAGGAACTGCCTGATGAGCGGATGAGAGAAGACAGGTGGCTCGGTGTTGTAATGAGCAGAGATGAAAGAGGCATGGATCTTAATGGAGGAGAAGGATAGGCCTCTGTGGAGTAGATCTGCTAAGTAATCCAGGATTAGAGGTAAGGAGGGGAGTGCTGTGTCCTCTCCTTTAGATTGAATCCAGGAGCAATACCTTTTCCACTTATCAGCATAGGATTTCCTTGTACTGGGTCTTTTGCCTTCAAGAATGACATCCAGCACCTGCTTGCTTAGGCTGGTCACTGGGGGAGAATTCAAGGAATAAGCCAGGCTGCAAGATTCAGGGTTTGCAGTTGTAGATACAGGATCTGTCCTTCCTGCTGGGTGAGGAGGGTTGGGATCTGGGGTAGGTGCCAGGGTGGCACCGGTGACAGGCTGCGCAGTAGTGGATACCAGTGCTTCCGTGGCCAGTCCAGGGCAATCAGGATTGCCCTTGGTTTGTCCTGTCTTACCTTGAGTAATATTCTTGTGAGAATAGACAGAGGGGGAAATGCACAGATTGAGAGGTTTACCCACTGGAAAGATAGGGCATCCACTTTCCAGGCCCTGCTGTGAGGTGCCCTGCTGCAGATTTTGCTGAGCTGGTGATTGTAGGGGGAGGCAAAAAAGGTTCACCTCTGGGGTCCCCCATTGCAGGGTTAGAAGGCTGAGGGTGCTGGGATCTAATTGCCACTCGTGTGGGTCTAGTAGATATCTGCTTAAGGCATCTGCCAGAGAGTTTTGTTTGCCTGGCAGGAATTGAGCTTGCAGATGAATCTGCATGTCCAAGGCCGTGTTCCACAGGGCCATGGCTAGCCTGCAGAGTGGGTAAGAGTGGGATCCCCCCTGCTTGTTGATGTACCACATAACTGTGGTGTTGTCTGTTTTTATTAGCAGGGGTCCTGGTGAGAGTAGGGATTTGAAAGCTGTCAGAGCATGCTGAAAAGCTATCATCTCTGTTTGGTTGATGTGCAGATGAATTTGACTTGGGCTCCAGTGGCCCTGACTGCACTTGTCATCCAGATGTGCCCCCCAGGCATAGTCTGACGCATCTGTGGTTAGGGTCTGGGTGGCTTGGGGTTGAGTAAAGGGAAGTCACTTGTTGTGGTTGCATGCTGCTGCCCACCAAAGAAACTTTGTCCTTAGACAAGGTATGATAGGTATGTCGGTTTCCAGATCCTGAGAATGTTGGCACCAAAGACTTTTTCAAGTACCATTAAAGCTTCCTCATATGCAGTCTGGCATATGGAATCAATAGAATGCAAGAGGCCAAGAACCCTAGGGCCTGCAGGATTTTCCTTGCGGATAGCTGGGTTCTGGTGGCCATTTGAGTGAATCAACCTGTCAGATAGGCTTGTTTTTCTGGAGTAAGGAATGCCATCTGGGATGCTGCATCTAAGCTTGCTCCCAGGAACACAATCTTTTGACTGGGGACTAGTTTTGATTTCTTTTCGTTGATAGTGTACCCCAGGGAGGTTAGAAGGTTCTTTACAAATGTCAGGTGCTGCAACAGCTTTTTCTGACTGCCTGCCTGAATCAGGCAATCGTCCAAGTGCAGGTAAATTTGAATCTTTCTCTGTCTGCAATAGGTAATGGCTGGAGCCAGGCATTTTGTGAAGACTCTGGGAGCAGTGGATAAGACAAAGGGAAGTGCAGAGAACTGATAATGCATAGATCATGCCCTGAAGCGTAGGTATTTTCTGCATGAGTCCCTGATAGGTCTAGGGTGGCTAACCAGGCATCTTTGGACAGCACAGAAAGAAGCTGCTGAAGGGTTAGCATTATGAATTTTGGTACCACAAGGAAGGTGTTTAGAATGGAAACATCTAGGACTGGGTGTCAAGTGCCTTCTTTTCTGGGTACCAGAAAAAGTCTGGAATAAAACCCTTGACCTATTTGTTCTGCAGGAGCAGGTTGAATTGCCCTTATGGAGAGCAGGGATTGAATTTGGTTTTGTACCTCTGCCCACTGGTTCGGAGGAAGGTCTGGGAACCCTTTTGGGGTTGGCAGTGAGTGGAAGTAAAATTTGTACCCCTGGGATACAACGTTGAGGACCCATCGGTCTTTGGTGATGGAGGACCAGTTTTTTGCATGATGGGCAAGTTTTCCTCCTAGGGGCATGAGCAATTGGGCAGAGGTGAGGACTGGAGTTGAGAAGTCATTGTGAATTCTTTCCATAAGGGGCTGGCTTAGCACTCCCTGTTTTAGAAGTGGAGGCACTCCATTGCTTAGATCTCTGCATACCCTGAAACTGTAATCTGGGGGAGGGGTCTGTTTCCCCTGGGTCTAGTTTGAGATGGCCTTGAGGGGGCTGGAAAGGCCCAATGTTTCGAGGGGCAATGCCTACTGAATCTTGGAGGCTGCACTTGCAAAAATTCTTTGACTGTCTGCACACACTTAGCTTTTTCTTCCATCTTTTTTAGAACCTCTTCTACTTTGGTGCCAAACAGATTGTCCTTGTTCAAAGGAGTGTCTAGTAATTTTGATTTGACATGGTCTGGCAAGATCTGTTCCTTAAGCCAAGCATGCCTTCTCAGTACAGAACCAGTGACTGCTGCCCTGTAAGAAGCTTCTAGGGTGTCAAAGCCACATTGCAAGGTATGCTTGCTGACTTGGCTTGCAGAATGCATAAGCTCTTGTAATTCTTTATTTTCTGCACAGTCTGTAAAGGCAGATAATTTTTGCTTAATAAGTTCCATAATATGCGGCTGGCATTTCAGCATGTGAAAAGTACAGTTGTGTACACTTACCACAAATGCAGATGTTCGAGTGTATTCACTGTTGCAGTCCTCACATATGGATTATCCGGCCCCGGGTAGCCCTCAGTCATCCCAAACACCACAGTCCTTGGTATATGACTGTCAGCTGCCGCCGGTTGTAAAACTGATGTCAGTACGTCAGGTATAAAGGGAGGCAGCTGACACCATTTCCTCAGTTTTTCTTGCCTTAATTGTCAGGTGCCCCCAAAAGAAGGCTAATCCAGGAATGGTAGCACTCTGGACACGTCATACAAAAAATAAAAATCCATAGTCTGTGCCTTAGGAAAAAAGGGGGAATGGAGGGTGGGAAACCAGGACTGCAACAGTGAACACACTTGAACATCTACATTTATGGCAAGTGTACACAACTGTACTATGTTCCTCGTGTTTCACTGTTGCAGTCCTCACATACGGGTTGATTCCCAAAGCCCAGTAAGAAGACAAATGGGGGGGGTCACAGATTAAGGGTTAGTAAGGAGGCCCTACAAAACTGCAGAGGCAAAACCAGCCCTGGATTTAGAAAACAAAGGTAGATTGTAATGCTTTGTGAAAGTATGGACAGAAGACCAAGTAGCTGCTTCTAGAATGTCCTTAGTAGGCAAACCTCTCAGAAAGGCTGCAGAGGTAGAGGCTGCTCTAGTAGAATGGGTCCTAATACCCTGAGGGGAACCTTCCTATGCTGCAGGTAACAAAAGTGAATACAATGAACAATCCATTTGGAGATGGTTTGTTTTGAAACAGCTTTACCCTGAGCCCCAGGAGTAAAACTAACCAATAACTGTTCAGGTTTTTGAAAGGATTTATTCCTGTCTGAGTAAACTCTCAGCTGTCTAGGCACATCAAGAGAGTGCAGAATCCTTTCCCTTTATTTTAGGGTTTGTTGAAAAATATAGGCAGGTGAATAGACTGGTTAAGGGTTAAAGTGAAAACCATCTTAAGCATAAAGGAGGGATTGGTTCTCAGAGAAACCTGATCTGAGTGAAAAATAATGAAAGGTTCTACTGCCATTAAGGCTTGCAGCTCAGATACCCTTCTAGCTGAAGTAATAGCTAAAAGGAAAGTAGACTTCCAGGATAGAAACTTCAAATCTGCAGAGGCAGCTGGTTCAGAGGGAGGCAGAGTAAGTTTTTCCAGGACAAAATTAAGATCCCAAGCAGGAGTAGGAGCTCTTTTGGGAGATCTAAGATTACTAGCTCCCTTCAGGAACTGCTTTCATTAAGGGGTGAGAAAAAATGGTTTGCTCAAAAGAACAATGAGCCGAAATTGCTGAAGCGTGAATTTTGATTGAAGAAAAACAAAGTCCACCGTTAAGGAATCCTGCTAGGTAGTCAGGAATGAGTCCTGCTAGGTAGTCAGGAATGAGTGAAAGAGAAGGAAGAGTCTTCTCCTTTAGCTAGCAACCAACAGCAAAATCTCTTCCATTTAGCTGCATAGGATTTTCTTGTGCTCGGCCTCCTGGCCTCATGAAGAACTTCAACCACCTGTGGGAAAGATTTAAGGCATTAGCTAGGCAGTTAAATGCAGAGTTTGAAGAGGAAGATGAAGGAACATTCCCCCTCCCTGAACCAACAGATCTGGTACCAGGGGAAGATGTGAAGGCTGAGCCAGGGAAAGGCTGCGAAGGAGGGGATACCAATGCTGCCTGGGCCAATCAGGAGTTATCAGAATAGCCTTTGGTTTTTCGTCCCTTATCTTTAGCAGCACTCTGGGAAGAAGAGGCAGAGGAGAGAATGCATAAACTGAGAGATGTGTCCATGGTAAGGACAACACATCCACCCTCCAAGCATTGTTGTGGAACTCTCTGGTGCAGAAGGTTGGAAGGAGATGATTGGTGTGAGAGGAGAAAAGATCCACTTGTGGGGTGCCCCAATGATGACTGATGCAATGGAAAATGTCCCCTGTTCAGTTGCCATTCGTGAGGATCCAGAACATGTCTGCTCAAATGATCCACCAAAAAGTTTAGCCTCCCTGGAAGATAGTGGGCTATTAGATGTAAGCCCATGGATGCTGCTATGGACCATAGTCTCATGCTTTGTCTGCACAAGGGGTAAGAGTGAGTCCCCTCTTGCTTGTTGATGAACCACATGACTGTGGTATTGTCTGTCCTGATTAGCAGAGTCCCAGGGTAGAGTAGGTCCTTGAAAGCCAGCAAGGCCTGCTGCATTGCCATTAATTCTTTTAAGTTAATGTGCAGATGAATCTGCTGGGTGCTCCAAGTCCCCTGTATGCCCCTGCTCTCCAGATGAGCCCCCCATGCAACATCTGAGGCGTCTGTGGTGAGAGTCTGCCTGGCAGGTGGTGGGCGGAAGGCAGACCCTTGTTCTGAGAACAGGCTGTCGCCCACCAGAGGAAATCCATTTGTAGACAGAGAATCAGGGGAAGAATCAAGTCTAAGTCCTGTGTGTGCTGACACCAAAGATTCTTGAGGTACCACTGAAGTATTCTCATATGCAGCCTTGCATATGGGATCATCAAAATACATGAAGCCATGAACTCCAGTGCTTTCAGGAACTGCCTAGCAGAGAGCTGGGTCATGCTTGCCAAGTTCATGAAGTAAGCAGAAAGATCTTCTTGCTTCTGTTGAGGGAGGAATACCAACTGGGTGGCTGTATTCAGACTCGCTCCCAGGAAAACAATCTCCCTTGAAGGAACCAAATTTGACTTCTTTTCATTGAGAGCGTAATCCAAAGAGGTGAGAATGTTCTTCACGAAATCCAAATCCTTTTCTAGTTGTTCTGGCGAGTTTGCTTGAATGAGACAATTGTCCAGGTAAGGATAAATTTGAATGTTTCTCTGCCTGCAAAAAGCAATGGCTGGAGCCAGGCACTTCGTAAAAACTCGGGGAACAGTAGATAAGCCAAAGGGCAATGCAGAGAATTGAAAGTGTTGCTCCCCAGCCCTGAAGCGAAGGAACTGCCTGCAACTTTCCCTTATTGGGATGTGCAGATAAGCCTCCTTGAGATCCAAAGTTACCAGCCATGAATCCTTGCCCAGCATTGGTAGTAATTGTTGAAGGGTGAGCATCTTGAATTTGGGAATCACCAGAAAAGTGTTTAGAATGGAGAAATCTAGAATAGGGTGCCAGGTGCCCCCTTTCGTGGGTACCAGAAAAAGCCGTGAATAAAAACCTAGGCCTGCCTGATTTGCAGTAACTGGCTCTATGGCCCCCATAGTCAGTAGAGAAGAAATCTGAGTTTCTACCTCTGCCTTGAGAGTTTTGGGTATGTTTGGGTACCCTTGTAAAACAGGGAAGGTGTGAAAGTAAAACTTGTAACCTTGGTTTACTATATTGAGTACCCATTTGTTGTCTGTGATGGTAGACCATACCTCTGCGAAACTGGCTAACCTTCACCCCAAAGGAAACCCAAGGTCCGCAGTTGTAGGCACAAGAAGGCCGGCGTCATTGAGAATGCTTGCTTTGGGAAGCTGGCTTAGAACTTCCCGATTTAGCAGAAGAAGAATGCCATTGTTTAGCCCTTTGAGGGGCAGAAGCCTACACTCTAGAAGATCTGAAACCCCTAGGCCTAGAGCGACCCTGCTTGCCAGGATCAGGGAAAGACCAATTCTTGGAATGATAATGCCTATTAAACCGAGGAGGCTGAACCTGAAGGAAATCTTTTACAGCTTGCATAGATTTTGCCTTATCCTCCAACTTTTTCAGTACCTCCTCAGCCTTATTACCAAAAAGATTGCCCTTGTGCAAAGGAACATCCAGCAATTTAGACTTAACTGGTTCAGAAAAAGGCTGCTCCCTGAGCCAAGCATGCCTACTAATTACGGAACCAGTGGCTGCTGCTCTGCAGGAAGCCTCCAAAGTGTCAAAACCACAATGAAGTGAATGCTTATTAACTAAAGTGGCAGAATTCAGTAAGTCTTGTAAATCTTTGTTTTCTGTCATGGAAGGAATATCTCCAAGTTTAGCCTTAATAGCCTCCAATGTATGCTGCTGACACTTAAGCATGTGAAAAAGACAATAAACGGATCAAATGGCAAGAGTTGTAGAAGTATAGACTTTTTTATCCCACCTGTCCAAGGCCCTAGATTCCTTATCAGAAGGCACACGGTTTCTAGCAATAGTAGCCTTAACACCCTTGGGGCCTTGAGAAATAATTTCTGGATCAGCAGCAGGGTTTCTAAAAAGGAATTAATGAGATTTAGGAACCCTGTAATATCTATCTGGTTTTCTGGGGGCAGTAGGAACAGAATTAGGAGTTAAAGAATTTTCCATGAAAACATCATCCACAACTTCCAAAACTGGAGGTATAGCCAGAGGCTTATGCTGTGGCAAATCTAAAAATTCACTGATTCTTTTCTTAGACTGTGGAAAATCCTGGCATTACTATTTAAAATGCTCCCTAAGAGTATTCAAAGTATCCCCAAAGGAAAAATCTTCTGGAGGGGAGGCAGAAGGTATAGGGTCCTCAGCATCAGAATCCTCAAAGCCAGAAAAAAGTTGAGAATTATCTCAGAATCCGAGACAGACAAAACATCAGGAGATAATTCCCTAGCCCTCTTTGGGGGGGTGAGAACGCCTAATCAGGGAAAGAAGATTACCAGCCATCTTTACCAACTGGGACTGAGGTACAGGAGGAGAGGCCGATGCCGGCTTGTGAGAAGGTTTGTGGTTGGAAGGTTTACTAGCAATCCGGAGGGACTCAGGAGGCCTAGCAACTGCAGAAGTCTGAGCTAAGGTAGTCGGTCTGGTTCTGGTCTCATGTCGAAGAGAAGAGGCGTCAGAAGCCGGTGCCTGCAAAGCAGCTCCAGACCCAGCTGGAGTCTGAAGACAAAATAGTAGCCTGCGGCATGGAGGACTCCGTAAAGGTCTCGGCAGAGGCTTGCGGATGAAAATCTGCAGACTGCAGGGGCTGTGAAAGCACCTCACTGACTACTGCTGTGTTGACGACTAATTTCACAGGTGCATCGTCAGTAGATTTAACCCTAGGCCTGTCACGGTCCTTGTCTTTGCATTTCCTAGGAATATCCAAAGTTGGGAAACCACAAGACGCCATACCGATGAACTTAGGCTTGACTCTGAAATGCTTATACAAAATCTTAGCTCTACGGCATATGGTACGGGGGTTAAAGGAAGCACAGAGATCGCAGTTAGGGACGTCGTGCTAAAGGCCCAAACAAGTTATACAATAGGAATGGAAATCACGGTGCAGAATTTGTTTTCCACAGGCAAGACAGTTATTAACTTTATCTGACATTTGTTAAAGCAAGAAAAGAGGATCCCTGGTTACTTATCTGAAGGCGTCTTCAACTTGGTAGTCAGAAAGCGAAACGAAGGTAAACGGCCGACCGGCACAAGTGTGAATTACATCTGCTTCGGGCTCCACGGCAAGAAAGACTGAGGAAATGGCGTCGGCAGCCTCCCTTTATACCTGACTTTCTGACATCAGTTTTACAACCGGCGGCAGCCGACATCATATACCAAGGACTGGTATACAGGCTGACTGAGGGCTATCGGGAGCTGGATAACCCATATGTGAGGACTGCAACAGTGAAACACGAAGAACATCTGGCAAATCAATCCCCTAATGGCGAGAGTTGCAGAGGTGTATACTTTTTTACCCCATCTGTCTAAAGCTCGGGAATCTCTGTCTGAAGGGGTGGGATTCTTAGCTGTAGTGGCTTTTATACCTTTAGGACCCTGGGAAATGACCTCTGGGTCAGCAGTAGGATTTTTGAAAAGAAATTTGTGAGAGTCAGACACTCTGTAGTACCGGTCTGGTTTCCTTGGAGCAGGGGGTAAAGTATCAGGATTAGACTAGAGTCCATAAAGACATCATCCACAACATCCAGAATAGGAGGAATTGCTAAAGGTCTATGTTGAGGTAAATCTAAAAATTCTCGAGACTATTTTTGGACTGAGGATAATACTGGCATTCCCAGTGGAAATGCTCTCTTAAAGTATGAAGGGTTTCACCAAAAGAAAACTCCTCTGGAATGGATTCCTCTGCATCTGAATCCTCATAAGCAGATAAAGGCATGTCTTCATAATCAGAAACCTCAGAGTCGTCGGGACTCTTGGTCAGTTAAAGCTGCTGGGGACAGGTCTCTTTTTCTCTTAGCAGGGGAAGGTTGGTTTCCCCTAATCAGCATAATCAGGTCTTCTGCCATTTTAAGCATTTGATTTTGTGGCAAGGAAGCAGGTGCTTGAGTTTGGGTCGTCTGGTTTTTTAGGCGTAGCTCATACTCTTAACCTTAGAAACTCGAAAGTTTTAGACAGAAGTGAAGACACGAAATAAGTCGTCTGTTTGTGTAGAATATCGGTAATGTGAAGAAAGTACAGTTATGTACACTTACCATAAATGTAGATGTTCAAGTGTATTCACTGTTGCAGTCATTACATTTGGGTAATCCTGCTGGCAGGTTGCCCTCAGCCAGCCTGAATTCCAAAGTCTTGGGTCCTGCATCGGCTGCTGTTGCCCCTTCCCTGATGTCAGGTCGTCAGGGGTATAAAAGAAGCAGCCGACGCCATTTTCTTTAGTTTTTCTTGCCCCAGATGTCAGGTGCCCCCAAAAAGGGTAGCCAGAGTTTATATATATATTCAGAAATACACCAATATCAATTTTACCTTCATCTAAAAGCAAATACACCACATAGGTAGTATAAATCAGAGAAGGAAAGATAAGATCCAAAAGAAAAAAGGGGGAAGGCAGGTGGGTAACCTGGACTGCAACAGTGAATACACTCGAACATCTACATTTATGGTAAGTGTACATAACTATACTATGTTCTTCGTGTTTCACTGTTGCAGTCATTACATTTGGGTAGAGCCCCAAAGCTATGGTTGGGAGGCTGGAACTAGACAGCAGTACGAGCGGCTATGAGGCCCTGCATAACTACAGTGACAAAGCCTGCCCTGGATTTAGAGTAGAGTGGCAGATGATAATGCTTTGTAAAGGTGTGCACTGAACTCCAAGTAGCCACCGCTAAAATGTCTCTGGTTGGTACTCCCCTGAGAAAGGCTGCTGAGTTGGCTGCAGCTCTGGTGGAATGAGACCTAATGCCCTTAGGCACTGGCTTGCCATGGTGTAAGTAGCAGAAATGAATGCAGTGGCCTAACCACTTAGAAATAGTCTGCTTTGAGATAGGCTTTCCTTGTGATCCTGCAGCATATGTCACTAGTAATTGCTCTGTCTTCCTGAAAGCTTTGGTTCTGTCCAAGTAGAATCTAAGTTGTTTGTGTACGTCCAAAGAATGCAGAATTCTCTCCCCCTTGTTCTGTGGATTTGGGTAAAAGGTTGGCAGATGGATGGCTAGGTTAAGAGCCACACTGGACACTACTTTAGGCATAAATGTTGGGTTTGTCCTCAGGGAGACCCTGTCTGGATGAAAAATTATGAAAGGTTCCACAGCCATGAGCGCCAGTAGCTCTGAAACTCATCTTGCAGAAGTAATTGCTAAGAGCAGAGCTGTTTTCCAAGATAGAAACTTCATATCAGCTGTAGCAGCTGGCTCAAGAAGGAGGCAGGGTGAGCTTTTCCAAGACATAGTTGAGGTCCCATGCAGGTATTGGTAGTCTTCTTGGGGGCCTTAAATTTTTGGCTCCTCTGAGGTACTGCCTTAATAAAGGATGAGAAAAAAGTGGTGGCTCTGTATTGTAATGAGCCGAAATGGCAGAGGCATGAATTTTAATTGATGAAAAAGACAGGTCTTTGCCCAGCATCTCAGTTAAGTATTGCAAAATCTGAGGAATATTTGGTACTGCTATATCAGTTCCTTGTACCTGGTTTCAGGCAAAGAATATCTTCCATTTTCCAGCATAAGACTTTCTAGTACTAGGCCTTCTGGCTTCCAGAATGACATCCATCACAGCTTTACTGAGAGGTGTTTTTTGTAAGACTTCATTATCTGCCATTCTGCCAAGTTTAATGTCCTGAGTTGGCTGTGCATGATCTGATTGTTTTGCTGAGACAGTAGTCGAGGTATTTGAGGTAAGGTCCAAGCTGGGTACAGAGACAAGTTTCTTAGTATTGGATACCAGTACTGGCGTGGTCAGTCTGGGGTAATCAGTATCATCTTTGGCTTCTCCTGTCTGACCTTTAGGAGCATCTTGGGTAGGAGAGGCAGTGGAGGAAAGGCATATACTGATAGGTTTTTCCAGCTGAAAGATAGGGTGTCCACTTTCCATGCTTGTCTGTGATAAGTCCTTGTGCAGAATCTTTTTAGTTGGTAATTGAGAGGGGAGGCAAATAGACCTATGTCCGAGCATCCCCATTTCCTTGTTATCATGCTGAAGACTTGTGGATCCAGCTTCCACTCGTGGGGATCTATGAGGTTTCTGCTTAGTTCGTCTGCCAGAATATTTTCCTTTCCTGGCAGGAATTGTGCCTGCAGCTGTACTTGGTAAGTCAAAGCTGTGTCCCACAAGGTCATGGCTAGTCTGCAAAGGGGGTAAGAATGTGTGCCCGCCTGCTTGTTTATATACCACATGACCATGGTGTTGTCTGTCTTTATCAGTAGTTGTCCCGGATGAAGTAGGTCCTTGAAGGCTGTCAGGGCATTTTGAACAGCTAACATCTCTTTTTGATTGATATGTAGATGCATTGGGTTTGAGGACCATGTGCCCTGAATGCATCTTCCTGCCATGTGGGCTCCCCAGGCATAGTTTGATGCATCTGTTGTTAGTGTCTGCCTGGCTGGAGGTAATGTGAATGGCTGTCCCTTGTTCTGGTGACAAGCCTTTGCCCACCATCGAAACTCCTGTTGCAGGCAGGGAATGAGAGTAATGACTGTTTCCAGGCTGTGGCAATGTTGAGTCCAAACACTTTTTAGGTACCACTGAAGTTTCCTCATATACAGTCTTGCATATGAAATTAGTAGGATGCAGGATGCCATGAAGCCCAAAGCCTGCAGAATTGTTCTTGCCGATAACTGGGCCTTTGTTGCCAACATTTTGAAATAGGTAATCAGTTGCCTTTGTTTGTCTGGCGTGAGATAAGCCATCTGGGCAGTTGTTTTCAAGCTTGCACCCAGGAATGTTATCTCTTGTGAGGGTACTAGTTTTGATTTCTTTCTGTTGACCGTGTACCCTAAGCATGTTAGAAGTCTTTTCACAAATGCCAGATGTTGAAGAAGAATGTCCTTGTTCTCTGCTTGAATGAGACAGTCGTCCAAGTAAGGATATATTTGTATTCCTCTTTGTCTGCAGAATGCAATTACTGGTGCCAGGCACTTTATAAAGACCCTGGGCACAGTAGATAAGCCAAAGGGCAGTGCAGACAATTGGTAATGATTGAACCAGCCTTGAATCTTAGGTATCTTCTGCATGACTGTCTGATTGGAACATGCAGGTATGCCTCTTTTAGGTCTAAAGTCACAAGCCAAGCATTCTTGCCCAGCATGGGCACTAGCTGCTGCAAAGTCAACATTTTGAATTTTGGAATATCCAGGAAAGTGTTCAGAATAGATAGGTCCAGTATCGGCCTCCAGGCCTTGTCCTTTCTGGGTACCAAGAACAGTCTTGAGTAAAATCCTTGTCCCTGCTCTTGCTCTGGTACTTGTTGAATGGCCCCCATGTCCATGAGGGATGAGACTTGTTTTTGTGTCTCTGCCCATTGATTTTTTTTGCAGATCTGGCCAGCCGTTTGCCTTTGGCAGAGAATGGAAATGGAACTTGTAGCCTTGTGACACTATGTCTAGAACCCACTTGTCCTGGGTTATGATGTGCCAATTTTGAACAAAAAGTGCTAATTTTCCCCCCAAGGGTGCTGCCAGAAGAGAAGTGCTTGGTGCAGGCAGGGGGAAGTCATTGGGACTGTTTTCTGTATGTTTGTGATCTATCTTCTCCAGCTTTGGTGGTAGAAGCACCCCATTGCTTGGGCGTATAAGAACCTTGCGCCTGGGATCTGCCCCTAGGGCGTCTGGAGCTGCCCCTTTGAGGTCTGTCTGACACAGGAAAGGACCATTTTTTGTAGGCCAGTGTCTACTAATCCTAGGTGGCTGTACTTGTAAAAAATCTTTTGTCAGTTTGCATAGATTTAGCTTTGTCCTCCATTTTCTTTAACACCTCTTCTGCCTTAACACCAAAGTATCATGCTATAAAGGTGCATCTAGTAATTTAACTTTAACATGATCAGGCAGATTTTGTTCCTTTAACCAAGCATGCCTCCTAATTACAGAACCCATAACTGCCGCCCTGCAGGAGGCCTCTAAAGAATCAAAACCACATTGCAAAGTATGTTTTCCAATGTGTTCTGCTGCATACAATAAATCCTGCATTTCCTTGTTTTTTGCACATTCAGAATTTAACAACATTCTCTGTTTAAGCAATCCCATGACATATTGCTGATACTTAAGCATATGAAATTGACAGTTTAAGGCCCTTATTGCCAAAGTTGCAGATGTGTAAACCTTTTTCCACATCTATCCAGTGCCCTTGAATCTCTGTCAGAGGGGGTTGGGTTTTTTGCAGTGGAAGTCTTAACTCCCTTTGGACCCTGTGAAATAGTTTCTGGGTCAGCAGCAGGGTTTTTAAAAATAAATTTGTGTGAGTCAGCAACCCTGTAATATCTGTCAGGCTTAACAAGAGCTAGGGGTAAGGAGTCAGGGGTCAGACTAGACTCCGAAAACACATCATCTACAATGTCTAACACAGGTGGAATGGCTAGAGGCCTGTGCTGAGGTAGTAAAAGAAAATCCCTGAGCCTCTTTTTAGATTCTGAAAAATCTTGGCTCTCCCAGTGGAACTGCTCCCTCATGGTATGCAAGGTTTCCCCAAAGGAATAGTCCTCAGGAGGAGATGCTGAAGGTATAGATTCTTCAGCATCAGAATCCTCATAGGAGGGAAGAGAATATTCCTGATCAGAAAAGGAATCAGAAGAAATAGAAACCTGATCTGGAGATTCATAGTCAGTGTCTTGCCTAGGCCTCTTATCAGGAGGGGGATGGGAACCCCTGATCAAGGTAATCAAGTCTTTAGCCATTTTGCACATCTGTTTTTTGGGCACAGAGGCCTGTTCACGTGGCTCTTGAGTTTGTTTCCTTGCTTTAGAAAGTGCTTTAGTCTTTGCCTTTGAAGCTGAAGTCGTTTTAATGTAAAGATGTTTAGGTCTGAATACACCCTCAGAAGCCGGTACCTGCTCAGCGGCTCCGGACCCATCTGAGGGATTAGCATCCGAGGCTCCAATACCTTGAGTATCCAGCGGCATGGCCAACTCCACGTGGGAGTTGGTAGCGGCCTGCGACTCTAAAGTAGCGGGCGTCAGGGGCTGCGAAAGCGCCTCATTGAGAACTGGCGACTGGCTTAGGAGAAGCTTCATCTGTTTTGGGCTTCGGTTGTTTTTCTCTATCCTTTTCTTTGCGTTTTTTGTAAACTCCAGTAGTCGGATGGCTATCCGACGACATTTCAGGATAATTAAACTGGCATCCAAAAAAGTTTAAAGCAAAATCATACCGACGCTTAGTGCGTTGGTTAAATCTAGCACAAAACTGACAACCAGTAACGTTGTGATCAGGGCCTAGGCAAGGAATACAGTAAGAATGAAAATCCTTATGCGGTATTTGCTTTCCACAAGAAATACAATTATTAATTTTTTTCTGACATCGGTCTGGAGCAAGAAAAAAGTTTCCCCAACGGGGTACTTAGCTTTATTGAAGACTTCGGATCTGAAACTCAAACACGAAAATCTCAGGAGGTGGCCGACCAGCACTTGCGAACTGCTTCTGCTTCGGGCACCGTGCGGCAAGAAAGACTGAAGAAAATGGCGTTGGCTGCTTCTTTTATACCCCTGACAACCTGATGTCAGGGAAGGAGCAACAGCAGCCGATGCAGGACCCAAGACTTTGGAAATCAGGCCAGCTGAGGGTAACCTGCCAGCAGGATTACCCAAATGTAATGACTAACAGTGAAACACGAAGAACATGTTCCTCGGAAGCTGGTGTCTGCACAGCGGCTCCAGATCCATCCAACGTAGAAACATCTGCAGGTTCCATAGTCAAAGAAGAGTCTTGTGGCATAACGGACTCCAAACGGGTCTCGGTAGAGGCCTGTGAATCTATGGACGCAGGCATCAGAGGCTGCGAAAGTGCCTCACTGAGTACCGGCGAACTGTCGACTAGCTTAACGGAAGCGTTGGCGACGGTTTTGGACCTGTGTGGTCTGTCTCTGTCTTTATCCTTATGTTTTTTCGGAAGATCAGTAGTCGGATGGCTTACCGAAGCCATTTTGGAATACGGAGATCGAGAGCGAAAGTATTTAACGACAATAAGGGCCCAATGACAAATAGTTCCGGCATTGAACAAGGCACAAAACCGACAGCGAGGTACGTCATGGTCTGGGCCTAAACAGGTGACGCAGTAAGAATGAAAATCTTGGTGTGGTATTTGCTTTCCACAGGCGAGACAATTGTTAACTTTTTCTGATATCGGTTAGAGCAAGACAAAAGGATCCCCAACGGGGTACTTAGCTTTAGAAGACTTCAGGACGATTTAATTTGGAAACAAAAACTCAAGTAGCGGCCTACCAGCACGCATGCAAACTGCTTCTGCTTCAGGCGCCTCGTCAAGAAAGACTGATGTAATGGCGTCGTCTTTTATACCCCTGACGACCTGATGTCAGTACTGAAGCGACAGCAACCTATGCAGAAATACTAAGTCTCTGGTATTTGGGCCGACTGAGGGCTACCTGCAGGCAGATAACCCAAGTGTGATGACTGCAACAGTGAAACACAAAGAACATCTGCCAGCACCAGAAAATATGTAGGTGTTGAAGTTATCAGCAGAGAAGTCTAATGATGAGAACAGGATCAAATCTGACATCATACTCAAATAAATTTTGAACTAGAATTACATAAGTTCACCATTTGACCCATAACTGGTGTTAGTGCTAAAAAAGAGAACTGTCTCAAC
This sequence comes from Protopterus annectens, assembly GCF_019279795.1. Classification (NCBI taxonomy): domain Eukaryota; kingdom Metazoa; phylum Chordata; order Ceratodontiformes; family Protopteridae; genus Protopterus; species Protopterus annectens. The sequence continues at coordinate 900,833,628 of NC_056727.1, read as the reverse complement.
ACCGAGTAATAATTCAAACTTCCAGGTAATTAGTGAACAACCTACAGCCCCAAGCAGATACTGACATGAAGTAGGCAATAAAGCACACAAGTCATATTAAAAGAGAGCCACAACTGACACTGAAACCAAAACTGGGCTGGTGAAAGGGCCAAACTAAAAATTTTCTCATTTGTAAGAAAAAAAAAACATTTATGTGCATGAAAGAAAATCTCAAAAATACAAACTGTTAGAAGCACTAAAGATAGCTCACAAATAAACATTTATGCTTATAAACAACAACCTCAAACACACCCACACACAACATCGATAAAAAGTCATAACTGACAAGAGAAGCTACACAGTGTTGGTGAGAGTGCAAACTTCAGCTAAACTTAAAAAAAAAAATTAAAAAATGTTGTCCTTGAAAGACAACATCAAAAATACACATTCTTTGTTATATGATCTCTATGCAACAGTAGCTGTCAAAACAGCCAACATACATCAAATGACTAATTAAAAAAGAGAGAGAGATTTGTAGTCCTGAGTTAAAAAATCAAGTCCCAACACAGCACAAAAGAAAGTAATTGGCCCTGTGCAGCAAAAATCTAACAGTATGGAGAAAGCAGAGGGAAAGGAGATCAGACATGCTAAACTTTCCAGTACAGACCCTGGAAGTGAAAATTCTATGCTCAGAACTGATCGCAAAAACAGATTAAATTAAAACAATGTACAGGAAGACAGTCCAACCAGCCCTACAATATCCATTATTAGGAAATAAAATACTTCACAGCCTCCGGGTAAATGTAATCTCTGCACTGGTATAAATAAAAGTACTGCCAAGCCTGAGGGACAGAAGCAAGCATACATTTTATTAAATAAAAAATAAATATCAATGCTGTTCAGTAACTGATGTCAATATGATGGAAAACAATTTCAGCAACACTGACCAATATAAACTAGAACATGACACTCAGTACTATAAACCCCTAAAGAATTGCATCTTGTTCTAAGAACTGACAACCAGTAACAAGATGACCTGGGCCTGTTATAGACAGAATGCTCCTAACCATAACACATTGCTCTGAAGGGTGTACAACCATTAGAAATACATGCAACTGACTGTTTCAAGAGGTGGTGGAAAATGATACAGCAGTGAGATTCAAACATGATATGACACAAACATAATGGACTGCAGATGAAAAGCTAAAGCAGGTAACTGAGCAGGGCTGCTGGTAACTGCCAAGGAGCTTAAAAAAAATTCTATTGGCCTAGTAGTTCTGCCAGCTGCATCTCTACTGCAGTCCTCTGTAAATTAAAACATCAGAGAAAAAAAAATTAAAACAATTATGAAAGGGGAAAGATAAGTAAGGGCCAGGATAATGAATACTGCAGAGCATGTACGCGGTCTTCAGAACTGTAAAACGAAGTTTTTTTTTCCAAACTAGAATCCACACATCACAATAAATGGCAAATTATAAATGTACTAACTGCAGATGTGCCTTATTATAATGAGCAGAAGCCTTTCTAAGAAGCGTTCTGTTTTGGGAGAAGTACTCTGTACATTCTGCCAAAAAGGGAGGACCCTCCACTTCAGCACCCTTTTAACAGCTATCGCACAATTCCTAGTATGGAATAATGCACAACTTACTCCATTCCAAATCATTGTTCTGCTGTCAAAACACTCTTATCAAGTACTTTCTTGTACATTAGTAGCTAAATATAAAATGACTGTGAGTCTTCACAACAGATGACTTTGCTTTATTAAGGCTTGCAGAGCCCCTCCACAGCTGAAAAATGACATCAGTTTGTTTTCTGACATCAACTTTTAAGTCACAATGGTTTTCTGAATATGTTCAACTATACTTCCTTTGACACCCCTTTAAACAAACCCACTGAGCTTCACATTTCCTGCTTGCAGTTATAGTTTTTCTCCTCAGGTTACAGCAACTATTTACCACAAAAACATCTTTAGTCAATCAGATGCAGCAAATGAAACACCATAAAAACAACAAGTATAAAACACACAATGCTATAATCTGTGATCTTCCTTCTGTTTAAACAATTCACACTAGAAGGATCTGACATGGTGTTAAATGTAGAATACCAGTCCCGGCCCACGCTGTACAGACAGTGAATGCATTATCTAGGAAGCAAAATGACTGTAATGACATTTAGCCTCCCCCTGTGACGGCTGCATTTTTTTAAAGCATGCAGGTTGTCAACTGTTTCCAAGAGACAGCTGGCTCTGAGGTTATATCCCTTTCTTATAGCAAGCAGTGAGCTTTTACTGTACTGACAAGACACTAAGAGAAGATAAGTCAAACTTCCTCCAAGTGTTCTGGGTTTGCAATACCATGACAGAAATGGACCCCATTCCTAAGTCAGGGTATGATTAGAGTTTATGGAACTAGTACTTCTTCAGTCTTTACGTTAGCCAAGAATGCTCTCTCAGCATGCACAATGTGCCCAGAATTGTCTCCTTCTATAATTCATACAGGTTTATATGTATTGGTACCATATTTAAGTACAACTGTAAGTTCTTTTTTATTAAACCAGTTGCTCCTACTACTATTGCACACTGTCTGGATATCTTTCTTCCAAATAGCTCTCGTTTCTGCTTGCAAATCTTGCCAGCAACTACTTTGGAGCTTTTCTCCCCAGCCCTCTGCTGAAAATGGGCTCCTACCCAGTCAGACTTTCCAGGTAAACAAATGTCAATAAATAAATAAAAAACTAGTTCTTTATGACTGCGTTTCTCTCTGCATATAAGTAACGGTATAATCATAATGTGTAGCAATTTTTATAACAAATGCCACTTTTGTCTTGGACTACTGAATCTGTTTTTCTGGCATCACCTATTTTTTGAGTTGTTGTCATCCCCCACATAGTCCTATACTGACGGTCCTGCAGGATATAAGATACATCAAAGTCAAGTTTACCTAAGAAGTGGACTAATGGAGAGATTACATTACTGACTGAACAGAACTTACACTATTTAAAATGTGCTGTTGAAAATATTCTGTACAAGACACTGGAATTATTTTTTTTCCTGTTTTACTTATTTTTGGTTGTTTACTTTTTGGATCTCCCTGCAACTGCTGACCATCTATCTAGTAGAGCTCCACGAGCTCAGATCTACTCAACCCCCTTTGGGATAACAGCCAGTCACAGTGTGGCTGTCACACAGCAGCCATGAAGGAATTTTCTATTTGCAAAACGTAATTCTTTGACACGTTTTACCAAGCAGAGGAAGCTTAAACAATGAGAATTTCTAGTGGCAGTTGCTGAAAAATCTCCCTCTCCTCCCAAGGATTCATCAGTCCAGCCTGCTACGGCTGAAGACCCCTCACCACTAGTGCAGCCTTTCCCTGTGATTCTTAGTAAGGATACTGGAAAGTCTATAAAGCCCCCACCATTATGGCTGTGGAGGTTACAGACCTTTCCTCTCCAAAACCACTTATTCTTTTGTCTTTTAACACTGCTAACCCTGTGCCTTTGATGGATTCCCCAAGTTTGTCACTGACACATGATCAGCTGGCTGCTGCTCTAAGACACTTCAATTTCAGAAGATTGGACAGCTCCACTCTTAACCTCCAACTGCCCTAGGATGCCAGCAGTCACCTTCTAACTTCCAGTTAATGCATATTTTCCCTAGCTTCTACCTTTTTGGCACTTTGGTCCCATCACAAACCTGAGCGCCTGAATTTACAGAACTGCTACCTGTAACAGACAACTGTTTACTGGTCACCAACTTTTATTATGCTGGCTTATCTACTGTTTGTTGTCCGGGCCTCAATTCCAGGGCAATTATCAGCTGTTGGCAATTCCAACATTGGAAATCCTATAAGAGTCCAGACCCCTTCCACTGGTGCCTTATCAAGCACAACCCATTTTGGCATCACCCCTATAAGCATCTTTAGGTCTGACACTGATGATTCTGATGCTGACCTTCAAGGCATCATTGGCTCCAGTACTGGGATTTCTGATACTAGGCTTCAGGAAGTCAATGACTTCAAATCCAACATTGCCAATTTCATAGCAACAAAGTGTTTTTTGACCTGTTTCTCAAAACACTTTATGCCCTCCAGTCAAGCCTACAGTGTGTCCAGCATTTATGCTCCTAAGCTTATATATTCAACCTCAGGCTACTGGCCCCACCCAACTTCTTCAAAATAACGCAATGTTCTTTGGCTGTTTCAGTTCCTAAGGGGCCAGCAGTGTCAGCAGGGTGCCCCAAATAGTTTAAGATGTGTCTACGCCAGTCCAAAACACCCGAAATCTGAAAAAAAAAAAAATAAACAAGGGACCACGATCCAATAAGTGGGAGCACACTCCCTTCTCTCTTGATAAACCCAACTTCAGGGAGATACTCCAATTAATGCCATAAAAATAGAAGCTGGATATCTAAGCCTATTTCTTACCAGGGAAGGTTGCTGACTTCAGAACAAGCCAGGCCTGCAAGAAACAGGTTAACAAGTAGGGCTGCATCTGGATAAAGGAAACTATAAATACGGTTTACAGTGTTAAATAAAGTGGTCTTATACCAGTGAACACATTAAGCAACCATTTCAGCACTATTTTTATTCTTTGGTCTAAGTCTACCTAACTCAGATGTACATGCTGATCCCCTGCTCTCCTACTGGAGGGTCGACTGAGTACATGGACCCCACCCACCCACTGTCCGAACAAAGACTCAGTCTACCAAATACAGAGTCAGTAAATGTGCATGTCAGGTATAGCCTTGTTTACTTAGCATATACTCTATTGTCAGTTCCTCTATTTTTACTGTATTAGCACATATTTATTTGATAAACTATAGAATAAACAAAATCAAAAGAAAAAAGAAAAGATTAAGAATCTAAAAACAAAACACAGCATCCATTTTGGTGAAGCACTAGGGGGAAACAGTAAACATGCATGTTGAAATTGATGAAAAACTGCAGAAAAGTACAAAACACCAGCTCACAATACCCTAGTAAAGCAGCCATTGCAGTAATTAAGATGAAATTCAGGCATCATGCCCAATATTCCCATGATGCATCTGTGAAAATCATACACAGCATTTTTAAAGAAAACCCCTACATGTTGCCCAGTGTCTGACAGAACTAAAACAGAATACACAGAGGGTTAGCGTGCAATAATATGCCACCTATTCAAGTAATTCAAGATGCTTATTACAGTCGCACAGCACAAGACCTACCTATTAAAATTGAAGGTTATACAGTAAATCAAACAACCATGAGAAGCAGTCATCCCATACTGTTTACATGCCTACATACTTACTATTATATCCAAGCTTTGTGAAAAGGTGAATATCTGGTTATAAGTGGTATGTTTCTTTTGAAATTACTACCCCAATTTACATACTGTACATGCTCATAGATGAACAACACAGAAAGTACAGTTGTGTACACTTACCATAAATGTAGATGTTCAAATGTATTCACTGTTGCAGTCATCACACTTGGGTTATCCTACCAGGGGTAGCTCTCAGTTGGCCAAAATACCAGAGGCTTAGTATTTCTGCGTTGGTTGCTGTCGCTCCAGGACTGACGTCAGGTCATCAGTGGTATAAAATCAGGTAACCAATGCCATTACATCAGTTTTTCTTCCCCCAAATGTCAGGAGCCCCCCAAATAAGGAGCTAAGTTATGGTGGAAAAACACCACCAGTAAAAAGTAAATACCAATAGCCCAGAAAGGATTGACGAAGAGAGAGAGAAAGTGAGAGACAAAGGGGCTGGAGGGTGGGAAACCAGGACTGCAACAGTGAATACACTCGAACATCCACATTTATGGTAAGTGTACACAACTGTAATATGTTCTTCGTGTTTCACTGTTGCAGTCATCACACTTGGGTTGATTCCCAAAGCTGAAGAATGGGTGGAGGCAGTCAAGAAGAGTTGGGGCTGGCTAGTATGCCCTGCAGAACTGCTGTTGCAAAGCCCGCCCTGGATTTGGAAAAGATAGGCAGGTGGTAATGCTTGGAGAAAGTATGAACAGAACTCAAAGTAGCAGCTTCCAGAATGTCCCTGGTAGGGACTCCTCTGAGAAAGGCTGTAGAGGTTGAAGTTGCCCTAGTGGAATGGGTTCTGACTCCCTGAGGGGGTGGTTTCCCATGGTGTTTGTAACAGAAATGGATACAGTGTGCTATCCATTTGGAAATGGTTTGTTTTGATATGGCCTTGCCCTCCGCCCCTGGTGCAAAGCTGACTAGTAACTGGTCAGATTTCCTAAAGGGCTTGGTCCTATCAAGGTAGAATCTGAGCTGTCTGTGCACATCTAAGGAGTGCAGGATTCTTTCCCTCTCATTTTGGGGATTAGGGAAAAAGGTGGGCAAATGGATAGATTGGTTGAGACACCACTTTAGGCATGAAAGTTGGGTTGGTCCTAAGGGAGACCCAGTCAGCATGAAAAATAATGAAGGGTTCCACAGCCATAAGTGCTTGTAGCTCAAACACTCTTCTAGCTGAAGTGATTGCCAGAAGCAAGGCTGTTTTCCAAGAGAGAAACTTTAACTTTGTTGATGCTGCAGGCTCAAAGGGGTGTAGCATGAACTTTTCCAACACAAAGTTAAGGTCACAAGGAGGTGTGGGGCTCTTCTTGGTGGCCTTAAGTTGTTAGCCCCTCTCAGAACTGCTTGATGAGAAGGTGAGAGAAGAGAGATGGCTCCATGCTGTAATGAGCAGAGATGGCAGAGGCATGGATCTTAATGGGAGAGAAAGACATGCATCTGTGGAGTAGGTCTGCTAGGTAATCCAGGATAAGAGGTAAGGAGGGCTATGCTGTATCCGCTCCTTTACTGTGAATTCAGGAACAATACCGTTTCCACTTGTCAGCATAGGATTTCCTTGTACTGCGTCATCTGGCTTCACGTATGACATCCAGTACTTGCTTGCTTGCTTAGGCTGGTCACTGGAGGAGAATTCAAGGAATAAGCCAGGCTGCAAGGTTCAGGGTTTGCAATTGTGGCTGCAAGAACTGTCCCTCCTGCTGAGTCAGGAGAGTTGGGATCTGGGGTAGGTGCCACAGGGGCACTGGTGACAGACTGCACAGTAGTGGGTACCAGTGTTGGCATGGCCAGTTTGGGGCAATCAGGATTGCTCTTGGTCTTTCCTCCCTTATCTTGTGTAGTATTGTAAGAAGAGGCAGAGGAGGAAATGCATAGATTGAGAGGTTTGGCCACTGGAAGGCTAGGGCACCCACTTTCCAGGCCTCGCTGTGAGGTACCCTGGTGCAGAATTTGCTCAGCTGGTGGTTGTAGGGGGAGGCAAATAGGTCCACCTCTGGGGTACTCCATTTCTGCGTCACAAGACTGAAGGTGTTGTGGTTTAATTGCCACTCATGTGGGCCTAGGAGATTTCTGCTTAAGTTGTCTGCCAGAGAGTTTTGGTTGCCTGGCAGGAATTGAGCTTGCAGGTGAATCTGCATGGCTGAGGCTATGTTCCACAGGGTCATGGCTAGCCTGCATAGTGGGTAAGAGTGGGTTCCGCCGTCCTTGTTGATGTACCACATAATTGTGGTGTTGTTGGCTTTTATTAGAAGGGGCCCCAGTAAGAGTAGGGATCTGAAAGCTGTCAGAGCATGCTGAACAGCTAGCATCTCTTTTTGGTTGATGTGCAGATGAATTTGATTTGGGCTCCAGTGGCCCTGAATGCATCTACCGTCCAGATGTGCACCCCAGGCATAGTCTGATGCATCTGTGGTTAGGAGCTGGGCAGCGTGGAGTTGTGTAAAGGGAAGCCCCTTGTTGTGGTTGCATGCTGCTGCCCACCAAAGGAACTCTTTCCTTAGACAAGATATTATAGAAATGATAGTTTCCAGGTCCTGAGAATGTTGGCACCAAAGATTTTTTAAGTACCCTTGAAGTTTCCTCATATGCAGTCTGGCATATGAAATTAGTAGAATACAGGAGGCCATGAACCCTACAGCCTGCAGGATTTTCCTTGGTGATAGCTGGGTTCTGGTGGCCATTTCAGCAAAGCAGCCTTTCAGATAGGCTTGTTTTTCTGGAGTAAGAAATGCCATCTGGGTTTCTGTGTCCAAACTTGCTCCCAGGAATACAATTTTTTGACTGGGGACTAGTTTGGATTTCTTTTCGTTGATAGTGTACCCCAGGGAGGTTAGAAGGTCCTTTACAAATGTCAGGTGCTGCAAAAGCTTTCCCTGACTGTCCGCCTGAATCAGGCAATCATCCAAGTAAGGGTAAATTTGAATATCTCTCTGTCTGCAGTAGGCAATGGCTGGAGCCAGGCATTTTGTGAAAACTATGGCAGCAGTGGATAAGCCAAAGGGAAGTGCAAAGAACTGATAATGCATAGATCCTTCCCTGAAACTGCAGGAGTCCCTGATTGTGATGTGCAGATAGGCCTACTTTAAGTGTAGAGTGGCTAACCAGGCATCTTTGGACAGCATATGGAGAAGTTGCTGTAGGGTGAGCATTTTGAATTTTGGTACCACCAGGAAGGTGTTTAGAATGGATAGATCTAAGACTGGGTGCCATCTGCTCTCTTTTCTGGGTACCAGGAAAAGTCTGGAATAAAAACTTTGGCCCATCTGTTCTGCAGGAACAGGCTGAATTGCCCTTTTGGAGAACAGGGACTGAATTTGGTTTTGTGCCTCTGCCTGCTGATTTGGGAGGAAGGTCTGGGAACCCTTTTGGGGTTGGCAGCGTGTGGAAATAAAATTTGTACCCCTGGGATACTATGTTGAGGACCCACTGATCGTTGGTGATGGAGGGTCAGTTTTTTTGTATGGTGGGCAAGTTTTCCTCCTAGGGGCACGAGCAATTGGGCAGAGGTGAGTAGTGGAGTTGAGAAGTCATTGTGAATTTTCTACGTAAGTGGGTGGCTTAGCACTCCCTGCTTTAGAAGTGGAGGTACTCCATTGCTTAGATCTCTGCATACCCTGAGACTGTAATCTGGAGGGTCTGTTTCCCCTGGGTCTAGTTTGAGTTGGCCTTGAGGGGGCTGGAAAGGACCAATGTTTTGAGGGGCAATGCCTACTGAATCTTGGAGGCTGCACTTGCAAAACATCTTTGCCTGTCTGTATAGACTTAGCCTTTTCTTCCATCTTTTTTAAAACCTCTTCTGCTTTGGTGCCAAATAGATTGTCCTTGTGCAAAGGAGCATCCAATAATTTTGATTGACATGGTCTGGCAAAGTCTGCTCCTTAAGCCAGGCATGCCTTCTAAGTACAGAACCTGTGACTGCTGCCCTGCAAGATGCTTCTAGGGTGTCAAACCCACATTGCAGGGTATGCTTGCTGACTTGGCATGCAAAATGCATAAGCTCCTGTAATTCTTTATTTTCTGCACAGTCAGGAAAGGTAGATAATTTTTGCTTAATAGGTTCCACAGTATGTTGCTGGTATTTCAGCATGTGGAACTGAAAATTCAATGCTCTAATGGCGAGAGTTGCAGAGGTGTATACGTTTCTACCCCATCTGTCTAAAGCTCGGGAATCCCTGTCAGAGGGGGTGGGATTCCTAGCTGTAGTTGCTTTTATTCCTTTACGTCCTTGGAAGATGACCTCTGGGTCAGCAGTAGGATTTCTGAAGAGAAATTTGAGAGAGTCAGGGACTCTGTAGCACCTATCCAGTTTCCTTGGAGCAGGGGGTAAAGTATCAGGAGTTAGGCTGGATTCCATAAAGACATCATCCACAACATCCAGAACAGGAGGGATAGTCAAGGGTCTGTGCTGTGGTAAATCTAAAAATTCCCTGAGTGTCTTTTTGGACTGAGGATAATCCTGGCATTCCCAATGGAAATGCTCTCTCAAAGTATGTGGGGTTTCACCAAAAGAAAAGTCCTCTGGAGGGGAGGCCAAAGGGATGATTCCTCTGCATCTGAATCCTCATAGATAAAGGCATGTCTTCATATTCAGAAACCTCAGAGTCATCGGACTCCTGGTCAGATAAAGCTGCTGGGGACAAGTCTATCTTTCTTTTAGCAGGGGAAGACTGGCTTCCCCTAATCAGCATGATCAGGTCTTCTGCCATTTTAAGCATCTGAGATTGCGGCAAGGAAACGTTCGTTTGAGTTTGGGTCATCATGTTTTTAGGTGTAGCTCGTATTCTTGACCTTAAAAACTCGGTAGTTTTAGAAAGAACTGAAGACTCGAAAGAAGTTGTTGGTTTAAGTCGAATATCGGTAGTGAGAAGAACTTCCTCACAAGCCGGTGCCTGCACAGCGGCTCCGGACCCATCCAAGATAGAGACATCCGCAGGTTCTGTAGTCAAAGAAGAGTCTCGCGGCATACCAGACTCCGAACGGGTCTCGGTAGCGGCCTGCAAATCCATCAAAGTGGGCATCAGGGGCTGCAAAAGCTCCTCACTGAATACTGGCGAACTGGCTACTAGCTTAACGGAAGCATCGTGGCAGTTTTGGACCTGTGCAGTCTGTCTCTGTCTTTATCCTTATGTTTTTTTGGGAGATCGGTAGTTGGATGGCTTACTACGGAGATCGAGAACGAAAGCATTTAGTGACAATAAGGGCCCAACGACGAATAGTTCCGGCATTGAACAAGGGATAAAACCGACAGCGAGATAAGTCGTGGTCTGGGCCTAAACAGGTGACGCAGTAAGAATGGAAATCTCGTAGTGTGGTATTTGCTTTAAACAGGCGAGACAATTGTTAACTGTTTCTAACATCGGTTAGAGCAAAAAAAAAGGATCCCCAATGGGGTACTTAGCTTTTGAAGATTTCAGGATCATTCAATATCGGAACGAAAGCTCAGGTAGCAGCGACCGGCACTCGTACGAACTGCTTCTGCTTCGGGCTCCTCGGCAAGAAAGAATGATGTAATGGCGTTGGCTACCTGTTTTTATACCTCTGACGACCAGACGTCAGTCTTGAAGCGACAGCAACTGACGCAGAAATACTAAGCCTCTGGTATTCGGGCTGACTGAGGGATACTCCTGGCAGGACAACCCAAGTGTGATGACTGCAACAGTGAAACACAAAGAACATCTACAAAACTGCACTTTTAAGATATGCACTGAATCAATAACTAGTCACTCCAACTCAAATCTACACAGCTATTACTCTATCACCTCTTACTCCAACTGTTACATCATACCTCTCCTTCATCCTGTGTTTTCAGACCCTTGACCTACCTGCCTGTCTTACTAACTCTGTCTGGATAATCCCTTTTCCTTATTAAAGCTAGTATCATTTATAACAATCACAAAAGATGCAAACCTCAAGTGAATATTGTTGCACTTTTCCAATAATGTCACAAAGTGCAGTGAGTCTCAGTCTTTCGGCTTTTCCCGGTTAGGGGTCGCCACAGCAGAACTCCGGTCTGCTAATGATTGGCAGTGGATTTTTACAATGCCGAGTTGCCAGCCCAACATCCAACCTTCAAAGAAGGCACACCCACTCACACACGCACCTACCTGCATGTCTTTAACGTCACTCAACGGCGGGGAGGACATGCAGACTCCACACAGAAGGCACTCCAGCCGAGAATCGAACGGGAGAACCTCTTGCTGTGGGTCAACAACGCTAACCACTGCACCGCCACGGCCTATATGACAAAGTGCAGTAAGTAATGTATGTAAATACTTACACTCTCTTTGTAACAGTTAAATTATGAAATTCTATCTTCTTTCTATTCTTTCTGTACTTTCTCTATTATATTTCAATTTTTTATAGAAATACTTACCATGTATCCTTCTTGTACAATACATGTTTTATGTTAAGATGTGTAGTAGAAAAATAACAATTCTCTCATTTTGTTATATTTTGGGGTTTTTCCTACAAATGCCCATTTCACTGTTTTTATTGTATAGTACCTCTTCTTGTATTATAGAGTTTTTCTCACTGGGCCTGTACCAAAAATATTTTTGCCCTTTTGGAGTCTCCCAATAAATACATGTAAAATAAAGTAAAAACAAAAATGGAACAACAAGCCATCCCAGTGTGTGTACTACTTGTTTTGGAATGAGGTGCATCAGATGACTGAAACATTGAATATCACACACTCAGATCTGCTCTGAGTTACAGCATAATGGCACTAAATACACAGAACCAACTGATATTGCCAACATCCTAGCAGATAGGTTCAGTGCTAACTTTACCCCCCTCTCACCCCCTAGAGGGCCCATCTCTATACCGGAAGAATGCAAAGTTCCTATAATCACGGCTGCACAGGTAAAAAACACACTCTCCAAAGCCAAGAACACAGCATCCATGGGACCTGACAATATCCCAGGCTGCGTTCTACACGAACTACAGAATGAACTGGCACCCTACCTAAGTACCATGTTTAATTATAGCCTCACCTCAGGCTTTGTACCCACTGAATGGCGCACCGCGACAGTTATCCCACTCCACAAAGGGGGAGCCACGACGGACCCCAGGAACTACCGCCCCATTAGCCTGACGAGCCTGGTCTGCAAGGCCATGGAACGTATCATTGTGGAACTCATAAACAAAGACATTGGTAATCTCCAAACTCTGGACCCTACTCAGTTTGGATTCATAAAAGGCAGATCATGTCTCCTAAACCTGATTGACTTCTTTGAAGCAGTCACCAAAGCCATAGATGAGGGTAAAATGGTTCACACAGCTTATCTAGATCTCGCCAAGGCTTTCGACACCATCCCTCACTCTGGAATTATAGATAAGCTCACTAAACTAGGTATAAATCACTATGTCACAAGATGGGTTGCCAACTGGCTCACGGACAGAACCCACAATGTGAAAGTAGCGGATTCCAAATCTGACATCAGACCAGTGACAAGTGGAGTACCACAGGGTTCAGTCCTGGGTCCTCTCCTGTTTGGTATCTACTTCTCTGAAGTGCAGGCCAACGGAGAAGGTCTTTGGCTAACAAGGTTTTCAGATGACTGCAAACTAGGAGCCATAACTGAAACTCCTAACGATGCGGACAAACTACAAAAGGGCTTCACTGAGACAGATACCTGGTGTCAAAGCCATGGCCTGAAGCTCAATGCCAAAAAGTGCATTGTCATCCCCTTTGGTAAAAACTCTGTACCCATGAACTACCACATAGCTGGTAGTCTACTTAATGCCGAAAATGTGATAAGAGACCTTGGGACACAGGTGGACAGTAGTCTCCCCTTTGATAATTACATCGCCACAGTGGTCAGGAAATCCTTCTACGTGGCTCATCTCATCACAAAAGGATTCTCATCCAGAAAAAAATAAGTCATTCTTCCCCTCTACTCATCACTCATTAGACCCATTATAGAGTACAACGCCCCTTTTATTATGTACCTCACAAGACATCTACAACAACTGGAAAGACCACAGAAATACCTCACAAAGAGGATTACTGGCCTCAAACAGATGTCCTATGCAGACTGTCTCAAAAAACTACAGCTTTACTCCATCGCATATCGCCTACTCAGGGGCGATCTCTGCCTAACATACAAAGCTATGTCAAACCCAGAGCTGTTGGACATGCTCCACTTAAAGAAATCCCTCCGAGCTACACGCTCTAGGGACCTTAACCTTGTCACCACAATAAACAGAACATGCTGGAGGGATAGATTCCTGTCCCAGAGCCTTCCCATACTCTGGAACGGACTACCTATCTATGTCAAACAGAGCACCTCATTAGCACTCTTCAAGAAAAATCTTGATGATTGGATGGGAAATGGGAAATTCACCCCGGGGATCACTTCTGTGGCTCTGCTCGACAGGGGCACAGGAAAATAATTTTCTTGGGTGGCGAAAGCCAGGGTACATTTTTTGGCTAGGCTTGTATGGGCCCTAGGGCCGACAGCCTAGTACCTACCTATGAACCTATGAACCTATAATCATGACTTATTTATTCTGAAAAGTCTTCCAAGAACTTTGTGAAAACCCACTTTCCTAATGTAGACAGGATGTTTGTATCATCTGTTCCACATCAGCAGTGGCAGCTGGTGACTTCAAATTAAATGGGGGGCTGCAGGAAACAGCTGAATGGGTGGGGCCAATGGAAATGGGTGTGGTCAACTAGAAAGGGGTGGAACTATGCTCAAAACCACAACAACTGGAACTTTCATTAAATATGATGCCCTGGGTGCAAACCGTCATTATGAGAGTCCAATCAAGACAAAATGAAGTGTAGAAGAAAAAAATATTTCAATGCATTGGCTACATGACAACTTACTTAATATCTAGACGGAAGCACAAAGGTTGTGAGGCATGAAAAAATAAATTGCTTTTTAAACACATTACTGGAATGCCAGTCAAAATCAAGTATAAAAAAACAAGCAGCACTCAGCTCAAACTACGTCTCCTTGCACTGCAGTTCTAATTATAATTTATATTCAGCTTTATAAAATTACCAAGTCACATGCTGAAAGTAGCAATCTTTGTGATACCCCCACTTGTAAAAATATTTCTTATCCAAAAAAGACCTCCTGCCTGACAACTATCTACTTGTTTCATGGGGAACACATGATCAAAGTAAAAAATGAACCGCGAACAAGAAACAAACTCAAGATAAATTGCTTAAAGGATTACTGCACAAGTTATGGACCACACATGATAGATTGGCGTTCTGTTTAGTTTATGGGTAAAGCCTGCAAAGATAACTGCAAGTCTCCAACAAATGTAATGAGCTTCTGAAAATACTGTAATCCTGTCCTTTATTACAAATACTGTCATATGCATTTCAATACCTAAGGCTTACACGTTATCTACTTATGTAAATATTCTCTGCATGGCAACAATGAAAAGGCTTTCAATGTTGGTAATTCTTTAACAGTATGCTTATTAAAGCTTACTTGCATCTTACAATCTCCGACAAGCTTACCTGATAATCATAAAACATTGCTACTTTAATACAGAGCAACAGGGCACTACAACAACATGCATTTTCTGAATAAGAAGAAGCATAAATTAACAGTATAAAAATATGACAGAAAACCAGAACATTCTACAAAATCAAGGACAGATGAAAATCCACAGTCATACTTGTGGTCTACCTTGGATGGGGGAATACTCTGCACACTTACACTGCATAACTGCTCCTTGCCTTGCTTGGACACATCCAGAGCCACTACAATGGGGAGTGGGGTGCAACAAGTAGGTCACAATTTGAAATGTCTCTGGCTGATGGTGATGGCTCTGACACTCATACCTCTCAACCTCAGAGAAAGAAATCTGGACAAAAACATATATAGAAGTGGGACACAGGCCCAAAAATAAAGAGAATTTTTAAATATTGCTCTTATAAACTTTGAAAGATAATAGAATAGTTAGTAGGTCTTGCATTAGTATGAGTTTTGAAGGGTATGAATTCTGAAACTCAAATGTCTGCCATTATTTTCTAACTTCAATCTTTACTAATTTGCTACTAATTTGCCAGAAAACCACAATTTTATGAAAAACAGACCAAAAATGTTATGCAAAAATATAAAATTGCCACACAATACAGCTGGGAACCTGTCAAAGAAGGGACACCTTTTTAAAATTAGTACTGTTAACTTGAACAGCTGACAAAATAAGAGCATCTAAATGCATTTCTGAAATAAAAGTAATCTATAAATCTGATCATTACACTTATTTATAATTGTAAACCCTCCACGTTTTCTTCCAAAATTGCCATTTTGCAGAGGGATTATTAGGGGGAGAGCAACATTTTGAGCCAAAATTGGGGACAGTTGAGAGATTTGGATATTCCTAATTCTATAAAGTGATTTATTTGTAAGTACCTCTCAACCACGTAATGCGGGAAATCTGGACAAGGCCAAATATATTGGGGGAACATAAAAACAGTACTAAAAATTGCTCTTGTATAAACTTAAAACAGTTGATAGAATAACAGGTCTTGCTTTAGCATGCATTTTTCTGAAGGTTATGACGTCTGAAACTCAATGTCTGTCATTATTTAGTGACTTCATTCCTAAATGATTTGGCAGAAAACCACAAATTTTATGAGGAACAAACCAAAAATAAGAAGCAAAAATCTATTCATTCTGCAAAATTCTGGACAGTTGAGAGGTATAGTTCAGCCGGGGCTGTCTGAGTTTGCTGCCCCCCCCTCACAAAATCATGGTCGAATGGAGCGTCCCCCCTGCAGCCATTCCAATGTCCCATTCCTTGGTTATTTCTCCCCATTTGCCATAAACACTGTAATGTGCATACTGCTTTACTTCTGCGATGATATGGATTTTATTTGAAAGTTTTATTTTACATTTTACAGCATAAACCCTAATAGATATCTGCTAAACAAAGCAATGCAGTCTCACAATGAAAATAGACTTAGCATTAAAACTTCTCTGCCCTTGAAACTCACATTCATTGAAACAGCATTGAAACCCATATTCAAAGAAAATACATTTTGCCAGTGGCAGATAAAGATTACTTTTGGGCTGTTTTCAAATCATAGGCCCCTTGAACATGAAAAGTACAGTTTTGTACCTACCATAAATGTAGATGTCCGAACAGGATAGCATCTGCAGTCATAACAAATGGGTTGTCCTGTCGTCAGGCAGCCCTTTGGTCGGCCGGATTCCAAAGTCTGGGTCCGGCTTCGGCTGATGTCGCACTTCACCCGACGTCATCTCTGCTGGTCTTCGGGTATAAAAGCATCAGCCGACGCCATTTTCTTCAGTGTTTCTTGCCCCAGATGCCAGTTGCCCTCTTGGAAAGCTAAATTTTGGATAAATGCCAATGTTTCCAAAAAAGTAGAAGGCAAACACAAAAATAAGCATGTATGTACATATATACAAACAAATACACCATAAGAGACTCCCCCCCAGCTAGCTATTAGGAGGGTAAATACCCTAGGAGTACCACAGAGGGGAAGGAGGGTGGGTAATCCTGACTGCAGATGCTATCCTGTTCGGACATCTATATTTATGGTAGGTACAAAACTGTACTATGTCCTTCAAGGATGCATCTGCAGTCATAACAAATGGGTAGAATACCATAGCCAAACTAGGGGTGGAGGAAGAAAAATTATGGTGTAGTTAGGATCCCTTGCAGTACAGCAGTGGCAAACCCTGCTCGGGATCTAGAGTATAGAGGTAAATTATAATACTTGGCAAATGTATGCATGGAGGTCCAAGTAGCCGCCTCAATAATATCCTTGGTTGCCACTCCTCGTAAGAAAGCTGTGGTAGTGGCTGTAGCCCTTGTAGAATGAGGTCTTATGTTCTGTGGAATTGGTTTTCCATGGTAGGAGTAACAGAATCTTATGCAATTTCCTATCAATTTGGAGATTGTCTGTTTGCAAATTGCTTTTCCTTCCCTTCCTGTTGCATAGGCTACTAAAAGCTGGTCAGTTTTTCTGTTACCTTTGGTTCTGTCCAGGTAGTAGCGTAACTGTCTATGTACATCCAAGGTATGCAGCAGTCTTTCCCCCCTGTTCTGTGGATTGGGAAAGAAGGTAGGTAGGTGGATTGCCTGGTTTAAAGACACTCTGGATACCACCTTAGGCATAAATGTAGGATTAGTTCTCATGGACACCCTATCTTGATGGAAGATTAGGAAGGGTTGTACTGCCATTAAGGCCTGTAGTTCGAAACCCTCCTTGCTGAAGTAATTGCCAGTAGGAAAGCAGTTTTCCATGATAGGTGTTGAAGATCTGCTGTTGCTGCTGGTTCAAATGGAGGGAGTGTCAATTTTTCTAGCACAAAGTTCAAGTCCCATGCTGGTAATGGTGGTTTCCTAGGAGGTTTTACATTCTTGATCCCTCTGAGGAACTGCCTGAGTAGAGGATGTGAAAAGACAGGTGGATCAAAGCTGTATTCTGCTGAAATAGCTGATGCATGTATCTTGATGGAGGAATAGGACAGGCCTGTATGTAGAAGCTCTGCCAAGTACTCCAGGATGTTAGCAATATCTATGTTCGACACATCTTTTCCTCTTTCAGTACTCCAAATGACAAACCTTTTCCATTTTCCTGCAAAGTTCCTTCTTGTTGAAGGTCTGCGGGCTTCAAGTATAATGTCTTTAACCCTTTGGGATAGGTCTGGGTTAGTTGCTGCTATGTGATGTTCCAGGCAGTCAGTTGCAAGGTTTTTAGGTTTGGGTGCATGATGTTGTAGTTGTTCTGAGTTAACATCAAAGGCATCAGGGGTATTGACCACATTCTCCCCCGAGACATGCTCCTCAGCAATGGATACCAGTGTTGTCTTGGCCAATTCGGAGCTATCAAGATTATCCTTGGACGTTCCTCTTTGATTTTCAGTAGTACCTTGTGCATCAAAGGAAGAGGTGGAAATGCATATGCTGTCAGGCCTTTCCAACTGAAGGATAGAGAGTCCACCTTCCATGCAAGTGGGTGGTATATGTCCTTGTGCAGAATTTTTTGAGCTGGTGATTGAGTGGGGATGCGAATAGGTCTATTTGTGGCATTCCCCATTTCTTTGTGATGGCTTTGAAGATGTCCTGGTGTAGCATCCATTCGTGAGCATCCGAGGTGGTTCTGCTTAACATGTCTGCTAGGGTGTTTTCTTTTTCCAGCACAAATATTGCCTGTAACTGGATGTTGTAGCTCAGAGCCATATTCCAAAGGTCCAGAGTCATTCTGCATAGGGGGTATGAATGAGTGCCTCCCTGTTTGTTGATGTACCACATGACTGTGGTGTTGTCTCTGTCCTTATCATTACATGGCCTTCTTTGAGGAATGGTCTGAATTTCTGGATTGCTAGTTTTACTGCCAGCATTTCTTTTTGGTTTATGTGCAGGTGCAGCTGGTCTTGAGTCCACAATCCTTGTATGCATTTGTCCAACATGTGCGCCCCCCAGCCTAGGTCTGAGGCGTCCGTTGTGATGGTTTGGCTTGCCTGAAAGTTGTGGAAGGGTAAGCCTGGGTTTGACTGGCATGCTTGAGCCCACCATAGGAACTCCTGTTTCAGGCATGGGATTAGTGGGATTTCGGTTTCTAAGCTGTGCCTGTGTTGAGACCATAAATTCTTTAGGTACCACTGTAGCTTTCTCATATGCAGTCTGGCATGTGGGACCAAGATTATGCATGATGCCATGAAGCCCAAGGCCTGCAGTACTTTTCTTGCTGTTAGTTTGTTCTGCTTTGTTAATGCCAAGAAGTAAAGAGGGAGTTGTTTTGTTTTCTGCAGTTAGGAATGCCATTTGTTTTACTGTGTCCAATTCCGCACCCAAGAATGTTCTTGTTTGGGATGGTATCAGTCTTGACTTTTGTAAATTGACTGTGTATCCCAGGGCTTGTAGTAAGCAAATGACTCTTTGTAAATCTGTTGTCAGCTTGCTTTTGTTGTCCGCTTGTAACAGGCAGTCGTCCAGGTATGGATAAATTTGGATTCCCTGTAGCCTGCAGTGAGTGATTACTGATGCCAGGCATTTTGTGAATACTCTGGGCGCAGTAGATAAGCCAAAGGGCAATGCTGAGAATTGATAATGCTCTGATCCTGCAAGAAATCTGAGGTATCTTCTGCAATTTGGTCGTATGGGGACGTGCAGGTATGCCTCCTTGAGATCTAGAGTTACCAGCCAACATTCCTTGCCCAGCATGGGAAGAAGTTGCTGTAGGGTCAGCATTTTGAATGTGTTTAAGACGGACAGGTCGAGAATAGGTCTTCAACTTTTCTCTTTTCTTGGTACTAGGAAGAGTCTGGAGTAGAATCCTTTGCCCTGTTCTGTTATTGGTACTCTTTCCACAGCTCTCATCTTTGTTAATTCCGCTATCTGCTTTAGAGCTTCTGTTTTTTGATTTGGAGGTAGGTTTGGCATTCCTCTTTTTACTGGTAAGGTGTGGAAGTGGAACCTGTAGCCTTGGTCTATGGTTTGCAAAATCCACTTGTCTTTTGTGATATAGTGCCAATTTTTCGAAAATAAGGCTAACTTTCCGCCTAAAGGTGCTGCTATTTTCTCCCTGGTAGGCGGTGTCAGAGCCAAGTCACTGTGATTGTCCTGTTGCAGTGGCAGTGGTTGTGTCTGTGCCTCGGTTATTGCCTTGCCACTGTCGTCCTCTGTAGGCACCTCCTCTGGATTGATTTCTGCCTCTAGAGCATCTATTCCTGCCTCTTTGAGATTTTGAGGAGTCTGGAAAGGACCAACTTTGGCAGGCCAGTTCCTGCTAAACCTTGGGGCTGAACCTGTAAGAAATCCTTAACTGTTTGTACAGATTTTGCCTTCTCTTCCATTTTCTTCATTACTTGCTGAGCAGGTGTACCAAATAGACTGGCCTTATCCATAGGAGCATCTAACAGCTTTGCTTTAACATGATCCGGCAAGACCTGTTCTTTCAACCATGCATGCCTTCTTATCACTGTGCCAGTCATGGCTGATCTAAATGAAGCCTCCAGTGCATCATAGCCACATTTTAAAGAATGGTTACTAACCTGTTGGATGTTATTCACCATTTCTAAAACATATTTCTTATCTAAGGAGTCATCAGAGGACAGCTTCTTAGTTAACTGATCAAGCATAAACTCTTGGTATTGGATCATATGAAACTGACAGTTTAAAGCTCTAGCTGAGAGAGTAGCAGAGGTGTAAACTTTTTTCCCCCATCTCTCTAAGGACCTGGATTCCCTTTCAGAAGGAATAGGGTTTTTTGCTGAGGTCGAGGCTACTGCCTTAGGCCCCTGGGATATAGTCTCAGGATCTGCTAGTGGGGCCTTGAATAGGTGGTGAAGAGTGTCTGGCACCCTGTAAAATCTATCTGGTTTGGCAGGGGCTGGAGGTAAAGTATCAGGAGCAGTGCAAACATCATTAAATGCATCATCCACAACAGGCAGTACTGGAGGTATAGCTAAGGGCCTATGTTGTGGTAAGTGTAGAAATGTCCTAAGCCTTTTTCTTGAATCTGAGAAATCTTGTCCCTGCCATTGGAATTGTTCTCTCATGGCATGTAAGGTTTCCCCAAAGGAAAATTCCTCTGGTGGAGAGGCAGATGGAATGGATTCTTCAGCATTGGAATCTTCATAAGTAGAAAAAGGAGCCTCTGGCTGGTCTGTAATGTCTGAGTCATCCGCAGAATCATCAGAGGACACTGGCTCAGGGGGCTCTGCTCTAGATCTCTTTTCTGGGGGCTGAGAGGCCCTGTCTGGGTGAGGTTGGGATCCCCTAATTAAGGATATTAAATCCTCTGCCAGAGTAAGCATTTGTGAACTAGAAGTGGGCCTGTGTGAGGGGGGCTTAACAGGCACTGATTTAACAGTTTTGGCTGCTTTAGCCCTGGCAAAGGCCTTAATAGACATGGCTGCAGGAGGCCTAGCCGCACCACGTGCTGGGGTAGAGACATCCAAAGGGATGGTGTCTGATAAATCACTAGGAACCACAGTAGGCAAAACTTCTGAGGCCGATTCAACTAAGGTAGCAGGAGCCTCAGTAGTAGTCATGGATTCGGCTGAAGATTGACCGGTTTTCTCGGTTTCGGCCGAAACCGAGACACTCGCGGCTTGCTTAACCGTGGTTTCGGCCGAAACCGCGGACCGCGAGTGTCGGTCTTTTTCTTTGCGTTTTTAACAATTTGGGTAGTCGGAGGATCCGGCGGCATAATGTACGCAAAATCTGAGCCGAAAAACTGTTCGTCGGTTGAAGGAAGCACAGGCCGAACAGGCTGCTACGTCGTGGTCTGGGCCTAAGCAAGGCAGGCAGTAAGAGTGGAAATCTTTATGAGGTATTTGTTTCCCACAAGTTAAACAGTTATTGACTTTTTCTGACATCGGCTGAGGCAAGAAAGAGTCCCCAACGGGGTACTTAGCTTTTTAGAAGTCTTCGAAGTAGTATTCGGTAGTAGTAATCTCTGGATCTGACCGACCGGCACTTGCGAACAGCTTCTGCTTCGGGCGCCATGCGGCAAGAAAGACTGAAGAAAATGGCGTCGGCTGATGCTTTTATACCCGAAGACCAGCAGAGATGACGTCGGGTGAAGTGCGACATCAGCCGAAGCCGAAGCCGGACCCAGACTTTGGAATCCGGCCGACCGAAGGGCTGCCTGATGACAGGACAACCCATTTGTTATGACTGCAGATGCATCCTTGAAGGACATCATACACATGCTCTTTGATACACCTTCCTGACTGTATTAAATTATATTCCTTGTACAATACAGTACAGTTGTTAGAGGGCATTTTAAATGTATTGTTTTGAACATTTTTCCAGTAAACAATGAAACAAAATGCATGCACCACTAATGACAAAACTGCCCACTTCAGAACATTATCATCATAAAAGTCTACTCAAACTTCTACAGTCCACCAATATCAGTAAATATGCACAATCTCTGAAGAAGTAAAAGTCATCTAAATAATTCCACATTAAAGAAATCTTTTAACTAATGACGAGGATACTGCTAGCAAACAACTTTATATATCATTGTTTCATCTACAAATAAAATGCCTGTTGCCCTTGAGGAATAAATTGCCTATGTTGCATTAAAAAAATGATAAGCTAGTAATATCGCAATAGGGAATGGATGGCAAAATGATAACAGGTTCATAGTTACTAGGTATCTTCGCCAAAGAGGACTGCAGCATCCATCCCCTTTACAACAGAGTACAGTATCAGCAATGCATCTACCTACTGTGGGAGTAGAACCCACAGCCTTTTGCATCAAAAGCAAGTAACTACCTGTTGTGCTATTAACAATGCAAGCAGATTCAGCATAAGCAGCACTAAACTTTTGTTCCCCGGCAGCTCTCAGCTCCTTGTAAAATCTACTCGAAACTCAGCTGTATCTCTGAACTTTGCAGCACAAGAAATCTGGAAAAAGCCAAAATTTATTTGGGGGGACAAAAGCCCAAAAACCAGGGACGCATTTTAAACATTGCTTGTATAATGTTGGAAAGTTGCTAGAATAAAATGCTGTGTTACCACCATACATTTCACTGCCAAGTATTGAACCCAGGACCCTGTGCAAAACAGTCAGAGTAACATACCACTATGCCACATCATCTATTTTATGAAACAAAGGAAGACTGAAACTTAAATGGCTACTATTTAGTGGATTCAGTTCTCACCATAGCTGTCAACATCTTAGCACAAAACACCTGAACAAAGCCAATAATGGGGGAATATAGCCCCAGACATATTCAGTGAGTTCAGTTATCACCATAGCTCTCAACCTCGGCACAAAAAAACTGGATGAAGCCAATAATGGGAGAATACAGTCCAAAAATAGGGACAAATATCCATTGAGGACACCACAGCAAACCCATGGAGGACATGCAGACGGCACCCCAGCCAAGAATCAAACCAGACAACCTATAGCTGTCAGGCAACAATGCTACCACTGCACCACTACACTACTGGCTGTGTTAAGTAACAAAAATACAGAAACCACAGATTTTATGAGGAACAGAACAAATATGAGGCAAAAATCTGCAAATGTTTTAAAAATGGTGGTGGGTAGGGAATTCAGGCTCTTGTCACCTTAGACCCAAGGTACAAGGTTCAAGCCTAATTCTCTACCCACCACCATGTAGCAACTGGGGCATTTCATACACTCCTCCATAACAGCCTATAGCAATCCTGCAGCCTAATCACCTATCTCTGTCCTCCATAACAGCCTGTGCATGCTGTTGGGTCTCCTGCGAGACATGAGTAGGCTGGAACCTGCAGGTGATGCAGTCTGGTGACCTTCCAGTCATCACCACACAGACCTCTGGACTGAAAGGGTGGAGTTTCCAGACTGCCTAATGCAGCAGTCTGGAGTTCAGGAATGAAGCATGCATGCGTGCATGGAGTTCTGGTCTACCTAACATAGCAGTCATGAACTAAGCATGCATGTGTGGAGTGTCTGGGACTACTCGTGAAATTTCTTTAATTTTATTTTTTATGTTCTACAGTGGAGGGAATTTATTTTTATTCATTTTACAGGTGGGGAGGCTGCAGTCCTGCAGTCCTAAAGCATGAGCCGCCCCTGCACATCAGTCTAACAAGTAACTATCAGTTCATTGTAGCTTTGTGGACTTGCTGTCATATTTTTTGTCTCATTCCCTGTACAGCTCTGAATTGAGACTTCAAAGCTCCATGAACTTTATGTTATTGTCTACAAAAGAATTGCAGAAAGTTATCTGGATAATGATTCTTTGCAATACAAACTTCTAGCAGTCTGTAAATTAATTAAGAAATTGCAGTGCATGCAGCTACAAACCTACCTTTGATTAGTTAGCCCAGCTCAGAGCACTGACCAACCAAGTAACTTCACAGTAGCAGCTGGGGCTGGGGAAGGTGCTAATTTACAAGTGATGACAAACTAGCCAGCAGTACTGCCACACTTCACAGCCTAACTGCTTCCTGTAACAGTGACACTTAAAATTAGTAGTTATGGGGGACGGGGACAGATTATTAACAGCCTGACTGCCATTAATGGAATCAGTGTCATTTTCTGGGCTGATTTAGAGAGAGCCCATGAGTCAGATGTTGTACATGCTTTTTCCTTTCCTTAACTTTCCACACATCACACATACTTAACAGATGTATGGGCTACAGCCCAGTAGTCCAGTACACTAATCACACCCTGCTTCTTACCATCACAGGTGAATACAAAAAGTCTGCATTTTCCCCAAAAAACTCCTGGGTGATCCCTCCTCTCACTGACATCTTATAGGATGACATTACAATTGTTCAAGACAACCCTGATACCACAGTGCTTTGTCTTTAAGAAGGGAGACAAGACTTTCTGGTCTCCCCGTGACTATACATTTTGGGCAGACACTCACAAACCTGATGGTGCTCTTTCAGTGGCAGGCCTACAAAGTCTTCCTACTACACACAGCCTCACACTCTGTCCCGTCCATAAAAAAAACTCCCATATTAAGAACAGGTTTAGAAACCATGTTTTGCCTCTGTCCCTAACCTACCTGATGCATATGCTTTATTTTCAAAGGAACAAAAGTGAAGAACTTAGTATTTTGCAGAACAGTTCTCTGATTGCCTGTTGAAAGAAAACATTAAGGCCTGGGCTTTAACGTCTTTGATTCTTATCAGTTTCATGGTCGATATTCTCAGTAATTATAAGTGCAAAGGAGAAGCTGTCTTTGCCAGCACTCCTGGCTGCAGCTATCTCAATTTGCTGAAGACATGAAGGTGACCTATTTGGATCCCTCTTGTATGGGTCCCCTGTTCCAACTTTAGGCAGCACCTCAAGGACAAAAAGGAATAAGGGAAAACACAGCTATGAGTGTTAAATGTCACCCTCTACACAGTACCTCTACCACGAGGCAGTGGAGCCAATGTTGTATAGGACTCTAGTATGGCCCACAGCAAAGTGCTAAGAACACACAGTCCATCACACCTGGATACCAGCATGGTCACAGCCCCAGAGGTATGGGATCCTAACAGTTGCTAAGCAGGAGCAGTCAGCCCAATGGCAGACTCCAGTAGTCCTGACTCTCTGAATGCCAGTCTCCCATAGGAGACAGTTGGGACAAGATTCTCATTTCATGTCCCAGCACAAATATTTCTACAAAAAAATCAGTGAGGGAGCTTTCCAAATGTTTAACCAACCCATCCCATATCCATTCTTGAATTCTATCCTTAATCTTGCAAATACCCTACCATACCCAAAAAAAATAGTCAAAAAAGTAGGTTCATCTGCTCCTTGATCAATACTAAAAGGTGAAGTGACACTAAGCATGACCAGAATTAAAAATAAAAACTAACAGTACCACAGCAGTCAAATCAGACAGACCATCTGCTCCTTGACAAGAGAGCTATCCAAGAGATCCCACCAGGTCAGACAAGCATGGGATATTCTTTCAAATTCTTTTTAGTACCTAAAAAGGACCTCTGAAGCCTAAGCAGATTAATTCCCTAAGAAACCTTTGGGAATGTCACACTGCAGTCTACCTTATATCTATACAAATAACACTGAATGTGCTATTTAGACCTCCAAGATGCCTACTTCCGCATCAAAACCTCAAGGAACTGTAGAGGTTGCTACACCTCTTAGTCACAGCCAATTACTACCCACTTCAGATACTTCCATTTGGTCGTACTTCTTATCCCACGTTGCTCACCAAATGGTTGCCTGTACCTGTAATCCACCTTATACTATCCAATATGTTTCCACATCTGAATGAATGGCTACTTTCCAATCTGATTCAGGATGTTCTTCTTTAGCATAAGGAGTTTCTGCTCTACATGTTCTCTTTCAGAGGTGCAATGAAACTCAAAGTCCTATCTCTGCCCAGTTCAGACTCTGGTCTTCACATGGTGTTTTCTCATAACTGTGGTACGCCATGTTATTTTGACTCACAACAAGATCCTGCTCATTCACCAAGCAGTTTCTACCATACAATTATCCTGGATAAAAGACACTGGGTCTAATGGCAGCATTAATTTTATATTCATTCTTCTCAGACTGTAGTGGATCCACAAATTAGGAGTGGCCTCAGAAAATCACATTCTATTTATAATCCCATTCGGATCTCAAAACCATGACACTCATGTCTGGTTAGTTGGCTGGGATTAGATACACTTTCCAACAGAGATTTCCATTCTGTCCAGCTCAAATTCCACAAGCAAGTTGCCAGGGATTCGTCTGCTCTTGGTTAGGGAGACATTTTCATGGGCAGAAGATTCAGAAGAAATGGATGCTCCAAGAGTTCTGTTTGCACATCAACATCCTGGAGAAAAAGGCAGTGTCTGTGAACATTATGGCATTTGAAGACATCATTCCAAAAGGCATTATTTCTATCCAGCTGGACAGTATAGTACATCAAAAAGCTGTTATGGCAGTGAGCCATTAATTCCCTGTATTTTCCAGTGGTAATGCACATTTACAGAGGAGAAAAATTCTTAGGCAGGGTTTCAGCTGATCTCTCTTAATGCCCCATGTGTGGCCTCTCAGTCAGACGCTAAGAAAGCCTTTCTTCTGCAGAGTACTGTGCTGTGTGATCTGTTTAGCTCTCCATCCTGCACCAACGTTCCAACTTCTTTTCACTAATTCTGCCTTGTGAAGGTAATGTAAAAGATGCTCTAGCCCACCCTTGGCCAAATGGTTTCCTTTACATTTTCCTTCATTTCCTCTGATATGGAAGAAGTTCATATGGAAAGTCAGGTTACACAAAGCAAAAGGAACCCTCACAGTCTCTTTTCGGCTCAGACAGACTTGGTTTCCCCCTTGTTCAGTCTTATGTCCTTTGCAAACTTTTTGAGGCTCTGGACTTTAAACACACTGCTGTATCACCAAATTCTCCACAAACAGAACAGACAACATGGCTGCTCTAGTCTTAATAACAGAGAAGGGTCCAACATATCTCAAGCAAAAACCATCTCTATCATCATCTTAACCCGACGACATTCTACTCAAACGACTTGCAGTGAGAAATTGTCTCACTTTTCATATGGCACCCCTTAGCAATGCTGATCCATTTTTGCTCTTTCTCTAACGATTCTCAGTTGTGTGAGAACTTTTTGACTCTGTACTATTCCCCAGTTTGAAATCACTGCCAGGAGGAGTTTGACAATCATTCCAGTTGAGAGTCAGTCTCCTTAGCATCCCTGAAAGTCTGCAATTTTATTTTTTGCATGGAACCTTCCACCTCTAACCATCTAGCCAAGGTTCTACTCTCTCCTTGGGATATTTCCCTTGTGTTTAAGAAGCTTACTCTTCCCCTGCTCATGTCTGATACCTTATCCCAGCTGAAACTTAGAATACTCTATTCCATCTTCAGCAACCCTTCACCCACCTTTGCTTTTTCTCTCGTTTACCTGATCTTTCCCTCTGCTCATTTTCTGCTTTTATATCAGCTTTTTGTTGACTGCGCAACCAGAGAAAAAGGATGCACTGTGTAAAATGAGAGGACTATGTGGCACACAGGGAGCATTTTATTGGCCAAACAGTCTTAAGGCCTGCAGCATATGTCTTACTAGTTACCAAAGATGGACACTTTTATCATTATAGTAAATACATAATCTTTATTTCTGCACATCTGTAATAGAAGCAATAGGTCACAAACAAAGCCAATGTTTAGTAATTTATTCATACTGGACACATCTTCATTGAGGATGTCCACCAAAGACTCAATTTTGCACTAGGTGTCCCTAATCACTACAGCCAATTATGTTAAACTGGTTAGCAGTTTTTATGAATATTAAAGACATGCGTAAATGGGCGTGCCTTCGTTGAAGGTTGGATGTCGAGCTGGCACCTCGGTGTTCGTGAAAATCTAACTGCCAATCATTAGCGGACTGGAGTTCCGCTGTGGCGACCCCTAACCGGGAAAAGCCGTAAGACAAACAACAACAACAACAACAGCAATATCTGCATTAATACAGTCTACTAGGGAATGTATTTGCATTTTTTTTTGCTACAGTATAGCAAAAATGGCAATCTGTATTCAAAATGAAACAAAATAAAACCAGGATTGTACTCTGGAACTCTAAAATCATGACCGCTGTAAGGACAAGTTTCTTTTTTTGAATAACTGCAGTTTCTAAGTCTTCTTGCAGGACTTATAGCTTGTGAGTAATTAGAATTTCTCTGAGACATGATATGGAAGAATTATTTTTGTCAGAAATCTTTCAGGACTCATGAAGCATTCCCATTACCGTCCTAATAAAACAGTCACTACTGCTCTCGGCAAAATACTATAATATTAGAGTTCCATAGCAGCTTGCTTATGTGCACGTCGACTGTCAGGTTGATTCCCCTCAAAGTCCTTATGGATTTTTAGAACACTCTGTCCCCTCCTAGTCCCTGAAGCACGTGGCTCTAAAAGTTCATACATTAACATCTGCTGAATACATCCTTGCCTTGTGATCAGGGTTGGAGCTGTAATGGACAAGTTAACCTGAATAATTTTCAGATTTAGCAAAACTACTCAAACAGTAAGAATGCACTGGCAAATTTGACGTCTGTGATTTTAATAACAGTGTGGTGGGGTTACTGTAATTGCCTTTTCCCATCAGTATTATGGCAGAAAATCTCAGGTGTTCATTTGTTTTGTGAAAGTAGTAACTGGTCACCAGACCTTTAGGACTTCCAGTTTAAGCACCAAATAGTTTGCTTAATGCATATGGCAGGAATTAAAATGTCATAAAGTTCAAATTTCAAATAGATATTACGTCAGTGTGGAGTGTTGGGAGTTAACTGTAGCTGCTTAACTGTGATGCAATAACTATTCTTTAAAAAAAAAAAAAAAGCAGATGAAAAAAAAGCAAGCAACAATAACCAGCACTGTGTTACTTTACACACAAACACACACACACACACACATATATATATATATATATATATATATATATATATATATATATATATATATATATATATGCCGGCACTGTAGTCAAAATAACTTTGTTTGAGTACCTGTTACTTGAATCCAAGTGATTCAATAACATGCACATCAAACGGAGAGTGCATGAAGTTTGTTGTTTTTGGCAATACTGCAAAATTCCAGGGTAAGATAATTGTACTCTCTCCTTAGTATTGTGCAATCTCAGAGTTAGCATATCTAAGTTAGCAAGGGATGCAGCCCCCCTCCCCCACATGGGGGGGGGGGGTGCAGGGGATCTTGTCCCCCTGCAAAAAATAGTTAAAATAGATTTTAATGAATTTTCAATAACCCTGTCTATCAAATTATTTTAGTGTGAAAGAATGAGTTTGAGTAATTGAAAACTTGCTGACTTACCTAGAAACCATACAGGGTAACTCTCTGGACTGTCGGGACCTTCTACAGCCAGTCCTGAAACACAAAGACTGAATGGCTAAAAAAATTGAGTTACATATATTAAATTCAAGATGGTCATTTCTCAGAATATTCACCTTTCTCCGTGGTATGGTGATCTGAGAGTTGGTGTGTGTGCATATATATATATATATATATATATATATATATATATATATATATATATATAAAAAAGTTTGGGGGAGAGCGGGGGCTAGCTCCCCACTCTTGGGGGTGCAGAGGAACTTGTGCCCCTTCAAAAAAAGAAGTTTAAAGGAGAAAAGCAAACTCAGAGATTCACTCTTTTCCTGAGTTTTTTCGTCTTTTTTTTTTTTTTTTGAACCACCAGGAGATAAACACATCAACAGCTAAATTTGTTGAATTTTATGTTCCTGGCCATGTCATATATATATATATATATATATATATATATATATATATATATATATATATATATATAGTTCCACTTCTAACCATCGAAATTTCAAAATATTGAAGTTCTGATCATCGAGACCAGAACATTGAATTTTGAAACATCGAAGGTTACAAGTATAACAAAAAAAAAAAAGAATATAAATTTTAACAATTGTATGCAGGAGGGCTTTGCCCCCCTGCACCCACACCCCCCCCTACTTTAATATTCCAACTCCGAGACCGCACTACAGTGGAGTAAAGGCAAATTTCCCGTTTAGCACTATATGCAGAAGAGCTAAACGGGAGATTTTCCGTACCCTATCTGTAGTGCCATCACACAGATGGCACATAGATACACAGCATGCAGGGCACCTTGGTGCCCTGCAAAAACACAAACATTCTCCCACCTACACTTATCTTTTTCTTCCCCTTCAAACCTTCGATGTTTTAAAACTCGATGTTCTGGTCTCGATGATCTGAACTTCGATGTTTTAAACGTTCGATGGTTTGAAGGGGAACCATAGATATATATATATATATCTATATATACATACACACGCACACACACACACACACACACACACACACACACACACACAAAATTTGTTAACAAGGGTAGAACTCATCCTTTTGGACCTTTTAAAACTCAAAAGAGAGAAAAAAATGCCCACATATGTTTTACAGGACATATTATGCTTTTGTGTGTTGACTATGTAGTAAGGTGTGTGTCAGGGGGGTGGGGGGTCTATATGACCAAACACTGTTTCTATAAGCATACTACATACCTGTCCTGTTTTGGTGATGGGCGCTATGGCAGCCTGAATCCTTGAATACTGTTCCAGGATATCCAGTATTGTAATTATTTATTACACTTACCTTTTATTGATCGAGCTAGTCCCCACTAGGCTTGTGGCCTCTCTCTTTAAGTGCCATGGGATCTTTACATCTACCTGAGCTACCACCAACTCAGACATACGGGAATGCAATTTAATGTCTCATCTGAAGCACATACAGAAATGCAGCACTGTCTTATGCTGCAATTCAGCGTCAGTAATGGAAATGAATCCACGCCCCTAGGATGGGAACAGAACCCACCCCCTCCTGATCTTCCAGCATCAAAGATGTATGTGCTACCTGTTGAACCACTGACACTGATATTTACCGACATTGAGAAGTGGAGGGAAAGTTTACAAGTAGTCATCACTCTGCTTTTGTTACAGAAGTAAGAAGAGATCATTTTTAATCTGAAAACTGCATAACTCCAATGTGGAAGAGACGACTGCGAAAACCTGAAGATAACACAGTAGATACAGCGACACTGTGCCAGGACACAATGATAGTATGAAAAGGAATATAAGCATTAGTTTACTCCTCACCTTACATATTTATGTCATGTGCTTCTGTACATACTCTTTGGATGCCATGATATGAATAATCCTGGGAAGGGAAATATGATCCCTGGTCATCATTAAAATTAAAGAAATCAAGAGGTTAAGTTTAGGTCAGGATGAGGGCTGCCAGATGGTGAATTGACAGGATTGTGAAGGGCCTGAGATGTTGGGGCTTCTCTGCAAGGTATGGCAAGACCACAGTGTACCAAACCTGCCAGGGCGACTTTCAGTATGCACTTGGGAATCAAGGAAAATGGTGGAAAGGCATAAAGGAGGCTCTGAGGCCAATCCTTAATGTCACAAACCCTGGGATGCTGCCTCAGATTGTGTATAAGGAAAAACAAGCTGCTATATATGGTGCTGACCAGGAAAACAAGGAGACTGCAGTGAGGCTCTATCCAGATATGGAAAATCTTCAATGCTATAGTCCAACATAGGGACCACTTGTGTAGCATCAACAGCACCTGCAATGCCTATCTGCTAAAGAACTGGCTTGGCCCATGATATGGAGAAGGAGGTTGGTTGATATGACCCAATTGGGTCTATATTATATGAACGAAAGTTCATATAAGTGAACGCTCTAATGAGTGAAACTCCCGGACATGGAGGTGCGTGTTTTGGGATTGCAGTACAGTGAAGACTGGAGTTTTTGCACTTTACTCACTGTAGTGTGATCTCGGAGTTGGAATATATATTTAGTGGGGGGTTTGGGGGCACAGCCCCCCACAATATTGTTTTCGATGTCCAGGATTTTCGCTCATTGAGCGTTCGCTTATATGAACTTTCGTTCATATAATACAGACCCGGCCCAATTCCAAACTCTTATGGTCTTCAGGAAGAGGGGCTAAGACCTTGCTCTTCCCTGCTTGTTGATGTGCCACACTAAGGATATACTGTCTGTCTGGCTTAATAGGAGAGACTTGTGACAGGTTTGCAAGGTCAAGAGGACTGCTCTCAACTCCAGCACAATGATGTGCACAGAATGGCTTCTGCAGTAAATCAAACACTTGGAATAGCCTTGCGCTAACACCATCTCCCTCACCCTATGGCAAAGGCACCCATGACGGCTCACACCCAGAAGCAAATTGGGAGTATGTCTCCACAATCTTATATGACCTTTGCAAGCTTTGGAAATCTTGATCTGTGATGGCAATTCATTGGAGGTCTGAGAACACTGACTATATCGCGTCCTCTGGAGTACTGTCATATTTAGTCTGGTAAGGGGTACCACGTACACAGAGGCTCACATTAGACTCAATGTCTATGAGGGACTTCATTTGTGAAATAAAGCCGATTGCTCTTTGAATGGCAAGTGTTCTTTCCTGTGCAGACTGGACCTGCAACAGGTTGTGCCAAAGTGACAACCTACAAATTGAATATCATGAAAAGCCATGGGTGCGATTTTGTCAGGTGAGCAGTAATTCCAAAGGTCTGGTAGGTAAGAAGCAAAGACTTCCGTGCTGAAATTAGTTTCTCCCTTAATTCCACTGCAAGGATCCAGTCATCTGGATAAGGGAAATCTTGAATCCCTGCAGCCACTAATTTGCTGTCACTATTGTCATGCATTTGGTAAACGCCCAGCAGGTAGTGATGAGTTCACATGGTACAGTGTAAAACTGAAAATGACTAGCTTCCACTTGGAAGTTTAGTAACCTCCTAGGATCCTCGACTATTTTGACATGCAGATATGCATCGGAGGTCCAGACAGCACATGCAATCCCCCTCTGTCATAGAAGCGAATTCTGTTTGCACCAAGAACACTGGAAAGGAGTTCTTGAGAATAAATTGATTCAGGAAGTTAAAATTTAAACTGGGTTTGAAGTCATTTGTTTTCTTCAGAACAAAAAATATAATATAAAAATAGAACCCAGATCTTTTCTTTTATGGTGGGGCCTTTTGAATTTTTCTATCTTTGCAAGGAAGCTTTTCTTCTACCACTCTTTTTTTTGCAGAAACCTTTTGATGGGGTGGGCATATCCAGAGAGAAAAATGAAGACAGAAGACACAGGGGTATGTGAAAAGAGATCTCGTAGACTCAGGATACTAGTCCCCTTACCAGTTTGTCCTGTGTGATGGCCATCCATGCAGGAAGATAGACGGATAAGCAACCTGAGTGGGACAGTTAGATTTCTCCTCGAGGGTTCTGTTGGAACTGAACCTTGGATAGGGACTCTGAAAAACCTCATCTCCTGTCTACCTTCTCTGCATATGAGCAGGTGTCCCATCTGAAAGGATCCATGCTGATCCCACTGCTGTATATGCCAAGGACTTATTTAATTTAAGGTTAAGGTCCTTTCAAGTGGCTGAAATCTCACACCAACAGTGATGACAGAATTTCCATTTCTCTCACTTTCCTGGAGTATATTTCCATCTTGCTGTCCAAAACAGACATAGCTACTTAAAGGAACCATTTAACAGGACAATTTGAAGTTGCCAATGAATTCCATTTGAACCAGTCAAGTATATCATGAGATGGTGAGTGACACTAGTGGCCAGTGTCCCTGCTGGTCCTGCAGCAACTCTTCCTACATTTTGGTCAGCTCATCTGCCATATCTCACTGGAACTGCAATGTCTGAGACATACAGTTCGGGACCCTGATGGAAAACATGGAGGACATGTACACAGGTTTCCTAAAGCAATCTGAAACTTGGACTCCTTACTGGGGATAAGACTGCTGGGCTCTAGGGAGTGTTTTCCCTCTTGAGTGCTGTAGTTGCAACAATGGGATCCAAAACTGGAAGCCTTACCAAGATATCCCAGTCCATGGGTGGCAAAAGTATCCAACTAGGCCTTCTTATAACTAGGATCACCACATCTGGGTCCTCCCAGGCCTCCCAGATAGTCAAAGCAACCATTCTGTCCAACAGCGGTACCACCCATGAAGTCAATGAGGGAGACCAGAATGCCTTCTTTCTGAAGACAATGGGGTATTACAGGGCCAATTCCTCCTTCTGATTGATCATTTCTAATATTTTCCTTAATTTAGGGTCATCAGGCTTCCCAACCATGTGAAGCAGAGTTCTCCCCCTTATCCAATTCAAGTATAACTTGGACCAGTGGATGGGGAATTAGAAATGTATCCCTGGTTTGGCATCTATGTCTCTAGTAAACAAAGGCAGCCTGTAAATGCTTGACCACTCATGTCCAAGACTACATACACCCCTTAAAACAACCATGGGGTATCAAAATGTGTCAAATACTTTTGAGAAGCACGGCTAGATTTAAAAACGCCCCTGTGGTTGTTAGCCTAGTATTCACATATGAAAAGAGGAGAAGCAGGTATCAGTCATCCCAGCTGTGCGTCTGGGATGGAAGATTCTCGTGAAGAAGAATCCAGATGTTCCCCTAAGCACTGATGTTTCTTCTAACTCCTCACAGGGAAATGTCTGAGGAAGTGGAATCGTATAGAAATCTAGATCTCCCAGACTATTCAGCTCTTCTTGTCCAACCTCTTGGAATGTCCCCAGGCTCAAAGAAAACTGGATCCTGGGTGAGACCTGGGCCTGCAGACTGTTACAATGGGCTCATGCATCAAACAGTGCAATGACAAACTCAGTGGGTGAGCTGCAACCTGGTCTGTCATCAACGCTGTTGGCGTTGGGAAAGTTAAAACTGCATTGTCTAGTACCAATGTCACAGATCAGTACCAAACAATACACTGATGTTGGTGATGGCCAATCCATCCATGCTGACCTATGAACCCTTGACGCTAAAGTTTCAAACCCAAAACACATCAAATTGTAGAGATGAAAAGAAAAAAAAAAACAGCACTAGTACCAGCCTCGGAGCTCTAGCACTGCATATTAGAGCCAAAGGCACAACAGGAGTCAGTGTCATCACCAGCAACCAAAACGTATACTCAGAACTGGAAAGAAATTCCAGGGCTCAACAGTGCCAGCCTCAGAAGACAAGACTTTTACTAAGGGCATAGGCCTTTGGTTACCTGAAGGTCTCTCAGACACTGACTGTTAAACTGCCTGTGAGTGAGTTCTCAGAAGGTACATAAGAAGCTCTGTACTGCTACGCCACCTTCCAGGTCTGCAAGGATAGTCCGCCTAGACAGTATCAGTGGGTTCCCCCTTGCTTGTATACCTCATGATTGTAGTACTGTCTACT
Organism: Protopterus annectens; assembly: GCF_019279795.1. Lineage (NCBI taxonomy): Eukaryota > Metazoa > Chordata > Ceratodontiformes > Protopteridae > Protopterus > Protopterus annectens. The sequence continues at coordinate 900,798,157 of NC_056727.1, read as the reverse complement.
GTCATGTGGAGGAAGTCCAGCTTCTCAGGCTGTCTACATCTCTTTATTTTGATGTACTACCTTTGTTCTAAGGAACTGTACACCCACTGAATACCAGAATATGTAGCTCCACAGGCTAGATCTGAAGCATCCATGGTTAAGATCAGATTGGAACCACACTGTTTGAAAGGCATCACTTTTTTATGGGCACTTGAGGCATCCACTATTCTAACTCTGCCTTTACACTGGGCAATACTGTGATGGCATTTAATAAGGGCTGGCAGTGCTGTTTCCATGTGTTTTTTATTTAGGAATCAATAAAGTTTCTTCATGTGATGTTTAACCAAAGAGACCATCAAAATGGCTCAGGCCACGAGTCCTAACATTATCAAAAATTCCCTGGTAGTGAACTTTGTCCCCTGAGCCACTCCCTGGAAGAAGGCTGTCACAGCTTCCACCCTTTCTGTGGAGGAAGGTCCAGGATATTGTGGAATTCAGAAGGGATCCTACAAGATTACCGATCTAACTGGAGTTATAGAGTCAGCTTTGTTAAGTTCAAGATCAAACTCAACCTCTGGAAGAAGTCCAAGGTGTAAGCCAAGGCTTTCTCCACTGCCTCCTGGTTTTATACTTGAAGCAAGCAGACATCCTGGTAGACGTAGACATGAATGCATATCATTGGTTCTGCAATGAGCAATTACTGGAGCCAGATATTCTGTGAGCACTCTGGGTACAGCAGACAAACCCAAGGGTAATGTGTTAAACTGGTAGTGCTACTCAGTTCCACAAGTGTCAGAAATGGTTTGTTATTGCTGTGTACAGGAATGTGGTGGTAAGCATTCTTGAAGTTCAAAGTTACTAGATAGGACTGGTTTGCAAGGATGAGGCAAAAGAGCCAGAACAGGAAACTTTCTAAATCTGAAGGTTTAAGAAACTTGACTAGTATTTTTTTGTTTACTTTTTCCCCATGCCTGCCCATCAAGCCTCCCCAAATCTAAAAGTGCCATTACTCTGGTAGCCATGGGGGATGTTTGTGCCCTTGCTGGCATTCTGGCAGCGACAGCACTCTCTTTAGTCCTCTCACTTTTAAGAACATGGTTCTTCTCCATGGGCGATTTATGTGTGACCTGCATCACCACAGGAGGCAACTACTACTTCTCATGCATGTGTATGCTTGATGAGCTGAACACATGTCCTAGGACCGCCCCCAAGCACTGATACCCCTCTTCTGAAGGACCGTGACACAGGATGGCCCTATTCCACCTCCTCTATTATTCATTCCCCTTCCCCCAAGGATAGACATGTCCACCACCCCCATGAGAGCTTCAGTAGAAGCTCTTGTGGTTAACTGAACAAAGTGTGTTATGCTAGCATGCTAATGGGATTGAAAGAAACTTGTTTAGTTTTGGTAGACCTAGGATGGATTCTTCCTAGTCCATCTTTTCTGGGCAGCAAGAACAGTCCTGAGTAGAATCCCCCTACCTCTTACCCTTTGGCACTTTCTCTATTGTGCCTTGAGCCAGCATCTCCATAATAAGGAGTTTTACTAGTGCTTCTTGCTTCTTTGGTACAGATAAAACTTGAAACTTGTAATTCCAAGGACCAATCTGTCTAATATTATGTTTATCCAGTTTTGATGGTAATGGGATACTCTGATTCATATATTTTATCTTGGAGGGGATGCTTGCGACCAAGGTTGAGATTTTAAGATTACTATTTGGGAGAAGAGTGGGTCTGCAGTAGTTGCTCCCTACTGGAGATCTTTTCACTTTCCTGCTGGCATCTTCTTTTTTGACCAACTTTGTTTTTACCCCTCAGCTGCTTTCCTTTACCTTACCTATGGTACCAGGTCTATTAATTTCTAGGACAGTTTTTGTTGTATTTGGAAAATGGAGGGTGAACCACACTTCTCAGTTGCCCTTATACCTCCATTTTAAACACAGCTAAAGAATGAGGTCTGAAGAACAAATCCTTACCTAAGCGGCAAACCTCTCAAGTGTAAATTTTCGCAGAACGTCCAAATTTTAGCCTCATATTTTTGGTCTGTTCCTCATCAAATCTGTGGTTTTCTGGCAAATCATTGAAGATTGAAATGACTAAATAATGACATACATTTCAGTTTGAGTTAATATCCTTCAGAAGTACAGGCTAATATAAATCCTGTTATTCTACCAACCTTCTAAGTTTATAAGAGCAATATTTAAAATCTGTCTCTATTTTTAAGCCTTTGTCCCCCAGTATTTCTGGCTTTGTCCAGATTTCTTGCACAAAGAGGTTGGGATGTATGGTAAGTGGTCATTTAGGAAGTGCATCTTGATATCTACAGGCAACGGTTGGGTCCTAAGAAAATAATTTCTCTTGATGACAGACCCTGCAGCAGCAGCTCTAGATGATGCATCTGCAATATTATGCCCACATTCTATAGCATGTTCCTCACATCTACACAGCCATTAGGAGTAGTGTAGGTCTGATAAGTTAAGGCTCTGATGGCAAGTGCAGTTGTAGGATTTATTCACAAATTAGTCTATTTGCTCAGTCACTGGGAAGTGCATCATACCCCTGGGTCAGTGTAGCTTTCCAAGCAGTATCCAAGGACACTACCTCTAGATCTACCACAATGTTCTTATAAGGGAAATGGTAAGGATCCTATAACCAGTAAAATAATGTTCAGGGATTATAGGGGTGGGGTTTGAAGTCTGGCTCCAGTAATGCTGTATACAGATTTAGTATCAAAATTTGGAATGGCAGTTGTGCGAAGGCCATGTAATTGAAATCAAGGTTCTCAAGGTTCACAATGCCAAACCTAAGTAGTACGAACCATAACAACAAAAGTAAAGCTGCATTCATTATTATGAGTTCAGCATTGAGAATGGAGATCGCGGTACAGTGGGGATCAGGGAATTTAACTTTTTCTTCACTGTAGTGCAATCTTGGAGATGGTATATATAATGTGCAGGGGGTGTGGACGATGCAGCCCCCCACATGGGGAGTGCAGGGGTGGGGATTGCCCCCTGCAAAACGTGATCTCTACAGATACTTCGAATACGAATGTTCAGAGTTTTGAATGGAGGTATCGCGGTTATCAGTTCTGAGATTTTGTACTAAACAGTGAGTACATTTTTGTCTATTAGGTTCGGCATTGTGAATAAATGTACAACTGCCATTCCACATTTTGATAATAAACCTATACACACACACACACACACACATATATATATATATATATATATATATATATATATATATATATATATATTTATAAACATCTTTACTAAAATATCACTTAAGACATACACACACATTCATCAATAGAAAAGAAAACAAGCCATATTAACATTTTTCCATTTACACACACACATAATACATTCTTTATAACAACTGTCTTTCAGTCCAACGTTACATAAATCACCCAATTTCTGCCTTCCCTTAACCCTCACTCCTCCTAAACATGAGTCTGCATGTATTGCTCCCACAAATTCCCACTCTGTTGCATTTCCTTAACTAGTGATTTGCTCCCAATACCTTGGTTCCTTCCCCAGTTTTCTCCAGTAAAATCCAGTTCTCTCTTGTCTATTTTCTGAAAACACTACTTGCAGTCATCCCTACTGGTAAAATCTCCTTTCTCCATGCATGTGCTGGCTTAGTTCTCAGGACACTTTCTGCAGTTTTATGAATATAATATTCTGTATGGTGGTTATTATTCTTCTTAAGGATCTGCATCCAAAATCCCACTCTCTCCTTATTTTTTGAACTCCACCCTGCTTCATCATTAATCCTTTCAGTGTTGAATTATAGCCAACTGCTTGTGTCATTTATATGAGCCTTAACCTGGTAAAAAATATGCCTGACCTGTATATAAAATAAAGGGAGTAAAACATTTTCACTGCTATCTTACTATCCACATCCATAAACAACAGCTTCAAGTTTCTCAGTTTTTGTATTATCTTTTGTTTAGACTCTTCCCACATATGCTTACCTGCCATAACAGAACCCTTTTTAATCCATACTCTTAAATACCTCAACTTATCATGTCCCTATAAATATGGTTATTACTGAACGAGTACATGATTTACATTTATTATTTATTTATTTTATTTTACATTTGTTAACTGGGAAAAGTCTGACTTGGAATGAGCCAATTTTCAGCGAAGGACAGGGAGAAATGCTCCAGATGAATGCCTTTATAAGGTGGGAGGAAACCACAGCACCCAGAGGAAACCCCCACGAACGCAGGGAGGACATGCAGACTCCGCACAGAAGGCACCCCAGGTGAGAATCGAACCAGAGAAAGTACAGTTGTGTACCTACCATAAATGTAGATGTTCGAGTGTATTCACTGTTGCAGTCATTACTCTTGGGTTATCCTGCTGACAGGCTACCCTCAGTCGGCCAGAATTCCAAAGTCTAGGTCTGGTGTCGGTTGCTGTCTCCTCTTCCCTGACGTCAGTGCGCCAGGGGTATAAAAGATGCAGCCAACGCCATTTTCTTTGTTTTTTCTTGCCCCAAATGTCAGGTTCCCCCAAATTGGAAGGTTGAAAACTATGCCAATAAAAATGCATGCACAAAAACAACATTTCCTTCATCTACAAGCAAATACACCAAATAGGTTGTATAGGACAAAGAAGTGCGGATAAGCCTCAGCAAAGAAAAGGGGGATGGAGGGTGGGTAACCTGGACTGCAACAATGAATACACTCGGACATCTACATTTATGGTAGGGACACAACTGTACTATGTTCATCGTGTTTCACTGTTGCAGTCATTACTCTTGAGTAGAATCCCAATGCTGAGGATGGGTGGCTGGGCTAAATAGGATTAGGAGAGGCTATGAGGCCCTGCAGAATTGCAGTGGCAAAGCCTGCTCTGGACTTAGAGTAAAGAGGTAAGTGGTAGTGCTTTGTGAAAGTGTGCACTGAACTCCAAGTTGCAGCCTCTAAGATATCTTTGGTTGGTACTCCTCTGAGGAAGGCTGCTGAAGTGGCTGCTGCTCTGGTGGAATGAGGCCTAATGCCCTTAGGCACTGTTTTGCCATGCTGAAAATAACAGAAACGGGTGCAGTGGCCTATCCATTTAGAAATAGTCTGTTTTCAGATAGCCTTTCCTTGTGATCCTGCAGCATATGACACTAAAAGTTGCTCAGACTTTCTGAAAGCTTTAGTTCTGTCCAAGTAGAAGCGTAACTGCCTGTGTATGTCCAAAGAATGCAGAATTTTTTCACCCTTGTTCTATGGATTTGGATAAAAGGTAGGCAAGTGAATGGTTTGGTTGAGGGCCACAATGGACACCACCTTAGGCATAAATGTAGGGTTTGTCCTCAGAGAAACCCTGTCTGGATGAAAAATGATAAAAGGTTCCACAGCCATGAGTGCTTGTAACTCCGAGACTCGTCTTGCAGAGGTTATTGCTAGGAGCAGAGCTGTTTTCCAGGATAAGAATTTTATATCTGCTGTTGATGCTGGCTCGAAAGGAGGCAGTGTGAGTTTTTCCAAAACATAATTAAGGTCCCAGGCCGGAATTGGTGCTCTCCTTGGAGGCCTAATGTTTTTGGCCCCTCTGAGGTACTGCCTTATTAAAGGATGAGAAAAGATAGGTGGTTCCGTATTGTAATGGGCTAAACTGGCAGAGGCATGAATCTTAATTGATGAGAAAGAAAGGCCTTTGTTCAGCATCTCAGTTAGGTATTGTAAAATCTGAGGGATATTTGGTACACAGATGTCGATGCCTTGTTCCTGGTTCCAAGCACAGAATCTCTTCCATTTCTCTGCATATGATTTTCTGGTACTAGGCCTCCTGGCCTCCAAGATAACATCCATACAGCTTTTGAAAGAGGAGTGTTCTGAATGGCTACATTATCTGCCATGCTGCCAGATTTAAGGTCCTGAGTTGGCTGTGCAGGACCTGATTGTTTTGTTGGGTCAGCAAGTGAGAAGTTTGAGGCAATATCCATGCTGGACCTTGAGACAAGCTCTTTAGGATTGGGTACCAGTGCTGGCGTGGCCAGTCTGGTGTAATCAATATCATTTTTGGCTTCTCTTGTCTGTCCTTTAGGAGTACCCTGGGAAGGAGAGGCAGTGGAGGAACGGCATATACTGTTAGATTTTTCCAGCTGAAGGATAGGGCGTCCACTTTCCATGCTTGCTTGTGATAAATCCTTGTGCAAAATCTCTGCAATTGGCAGTTGTGAGGGGAGTCAAATAGATCTATGTCTGGGCATCCCCATTTCCTTGTTATCATGCTGAAGACTTGTGGATCCAGTTTCCATTTGTGGGGATCCATGAGGTTTCTGCTTAGTTCGTCTGCTAGAGTATTTGTTTTTCCTGGCAGGAATTGTGCTTGCAGGTGAACTTGAAAAGCCAATGCTGTGTCCCATAAGGTCATTGCTTGTCTGCAGAGGGGGTAGGAATGTGTGCCTCCCTGCTTGTTTATGTACCACATGACCATAGTATTGTCTGTCTTTATCAGTAGCTGTCATGGATGAAGCAGGTCCTTGAAAGCAGTCAGGGCATTTTGAACAGCTAGCATCTCTTTTTGATTGATGTGAAGATGCATCTGGTTTGTAGGCCATGTGCCCTGAATACATTTTCCTGCCATATGTGCCCCCCAGGCTTAATCTGATGCATCTGTTGTCAGTGTCTGTCTGGCTGTGGGTAAACTGAATGGCAGACCCTTGTTGTGGTGACAGGCTTCTGTCCACCATCGAAACTCCTGTTGCAGGCAGGGAATGAGTGAATTACTGTCTCCAGGCTGTGGCAATGCTGAGTCCAAACACTTTTTAGATACCATTGTAGTTTCCTCATATGCAGTCTGGCATATGGAATTAGTAGAATGCAGGATGCCATGAAACCCAAGGCTTGCAGGATTTTCCTTGCAGATAAGTGGGTTTTTGTTGCCAGTTTCGTGAAGTAAGAAGTCAGTTGCTTTTGTTTGTCTGGCGTGAGATAAGCCATCTGGGCAGTTGTATTTAAGCTTGCACCCAGGAATGTTATCTCTTGAGAGGGCACTAGTTTTGATTTCTTTTTGTTTACTGTGTACCCTAGGCAAATTAGTAATCTTTTCACAAACGCCAGATGCTTTAGAAGAATGTCTTTGTTCTCTGCTTGAATTAGGCAGTCGTCCAAGTAAGGATATATTTGAATTCCTCTTTGTCTGCAAAACACAATTACTGGTGCCAGGCATTGTGTGAAGACCCTGGGCACAGTAGATAAGCCAAAGGGCAGTGCAGAGAATTGGTAATGCATTGAGCCAGCTATGAATCTGAGGTATTTTCTGCAAGATTGTCTGATTGGGACATGCAGGTATGCCTCTTTTAGGTCCAAAGTTACGAGCCAAGCCTTCTTGCCCAGCATGGGCAGTAACTGCTGTAGAGTCAACATCTTGAATTTTGGAACTTCCAGAAATGTATTTAGTATAGACAGGTCCAGTATTGGTCTCCAGGTTTTGTCCTTTCTGGGTACTAGGAAAAGTCTGGAGTAAAATCCTTGCCCCTGCTCTTGTTGTGGTACTTGCTGAATGGCCCTCATATACATGAGGGCTGTAATTTGTTTTTGTGCCTCTGCCCATTGATTGTGAGGCAGGTCTGGCATACCTTTTGACCTTGGTAGAGTGTGAAAATGGAACCTGTAACCATGGGACACTATGTTCAGGACCCATTTGTCTTGGGTAACCATTTGCCAATTTGATGAAAATAGTGCTAGTTTTCCTCCTAATGGGGCTGCCAAAAGAAAAGTGCTTGGATCTGGCAGAGGAAAGTCATTGGGACTGTTTACTGTAAGGTTGTGCTTTGTCTTCTCCACTTTTGGAGGTAGGAGCACCCCATTGTTTAGGCCTGTATGAGCCTTGGGGCTGAGATCTGCCTCTGGGACGCCTGTATCTGCCTCTTTGTGGTCTGTCTGACAATGAAAAGGACCAATTTTTAGAAGGCCAGTTCCTGCTAAAGCTGGGTGGCTGTACCTGTAAGAAATCCTTGACTGTCTGCATGGATTTTGCTTTATCCTCCATTTTTTCAACACCTCTTCTGCTTTAGTACCAAACAATGTATCATGCTGTAATGGTGCATCTAATAATTTTGCTTTAACATGATCAGGGTGGCCTAATGGTTAAGGTGTTTGCCTTACAAACACAAGGTGCAGGGTTTGAGTCTCACAAGGGATAATTGGCTAGGCTTAAAATGGCTCGCAAGGGCAGTTAGCCTAGTACTGACTTACGAACCTACGAATCAGGCAGATTCTGTTCCTTTAACCAAGCATGCCTTCTAATAACAAAACCTGTAACAGCGGCCCTGCAAGAGGCCTCCAGTGAATCATAACCACATTGCAAAGTATGCTTTCCCACTTGTTCAGCTGCATGCAATAAATGCTGCAATTCCTTGTTCCCTGAACATTCAGTATTTGTCAACAATTTCTGTTTAAGCAGTGACATTAAATATTGCTGATATTTAATCATATGAAACTGACAATTTAAAGCCCTTACAGCCAAGGTAGCAGAAGTGTAAACTTTTTTCCCCCATCTGTCTACAGCCCTAGAATCCCTATCAGAGGGGACAGGGTTTTTTGCAGTGGAAGCTTTAACCCATTTGGGACCCTGAGATATAGTTTCTGGGTCAGCAGCGGGGTTTTTATATAGGAATTTATGAGAATCCGGGACCCTGTAGTATCTGTCTGGCTTAGCAGGTGCAGGGGGTAAAGAGTCAGGGGACAGGCCGGACTCTGACAATACATCACCTACAATGTCTAGAACAGGTGGAATAGCAAGGGGTCTGTGCTGAGGAAGTAGCAGAAAGTCTCTGAGCCTTTTCTTAGATTCAGAATAATCTTGGCTCTCCCAGTGGAAATGCTCCCTCATGGTATGCAGGGCTTCCCCAAAAGAATAATTCTCAGGAGGAGAGGCTGAAGGAATGGATTCTTCAGCATCACATTCCTCATAGGGAAGCATGGAGTAATCCTGTTCAGAAGAGGAATCAGAGGAAATAGAAACCTGATCAGAAAAATCATACTCTGTCTCCTGCCTAGGCCTCTTATCAGGAGGGGGATGGGAGCCCCTGATCAAAGCAATTAGGTCTTCGGCCATTTTGAGCATCTGTTTTTTAGGCATAGAAGTCTGAGTAGGAGAATGCTGTACTTGTTTCTTTGTCTTTAGAGCTGCTTTAGTCTTTGTCTTTGAAGCTGAAGATGGCTTAATATATAGTTGGGTAGGTCTGAAGACATCCTCAGAAGCCGATGCCTGCTCAGAGGATCCGGACCCATCTGAGGGAATGATTTCAGAGTGTCCAATACCTTGAGTATCCAGAGGCCCAGTCGGCTCCACGTGGGGGTCGGAAGCGGCCTGTGGCTCTGAGGTAGCGAGCGCCAGGGGCTACGAAAACACCTCACTGAGAACCGGCGACTGGCCTAGCAGAGACCTCGTCGTCGGTTTTGAACCTCGGATGCCTATCCTTTTCCTTGTCCTTGCGATTTTTGTAAACTCCGGTTGTCGGCTGTTCCAACAGCATAATATAATTAAATCTTCGGCCAAAGTAATGAAATGCAAAATCGAACCGACGCTTAATAGTGCGTTGGTTAAATCTAGCACAAAACCGACAGCTAGCAACGTTGTGATCAGGGCCTAGGCAAGGAATACAGTAAGAGTGAAAATCCTTATGAGGTATTTGCTTCCCACAAGAAATACAATGGTTAACTTTTTCTGACATCGGTCTGGAGCAAGGAAAAAAAGTTTCTCCAACGGGGTACTTGGCTTTAATGAAGACTTCGGTTCTGAAATTCGGATTTGAAAATCTCAGGAGTTGGCTGATTGGCACTTGCGAACTGCTTTTCCTTCGGGCACCGCGCGTCAAGAAAGACTGAAGAAAATGGTGTCGGCTGCATCTTTTATACCCCTGGTGCACTGACGTCAGGGAAGAGGTGACAGCAACAGACACCGGACCTAGACTTTGGAATTCTGGCCGACTGAGGGTAGCCTGCCAGCAGGATAACCCAAGAGTAACGACTGCAACAGTGAAACATTATGAACATCGAACCTCTTGCTGTGAGGCAACGATGCTACCGCTGCACCACTGCGCCGTCCATCTACCGTCTTTGCTTCATCTTCATTGATTTTATATCCTGAAAAGACTCGAAACTGTTTTAAATGTTGTATAACACTGACATATCCTTTGCTGGATTTATCAAGTACAAAATAATATCATCTGCAAATAAAGGCGTTTCTTAATTACTATACCAATTATAACCTTGAAGTTCTGAGTTGCTTATTTTTTTTGCCAGTGCCTCTAAATATATAAAGCACATAACAAAATGGAAAGAGGACATCCCTGCCTGGTTCCCTCCCATGTTGATTCCTGCCTCCGACCCTTCACATACAAACCTAATTAACTTTATTATTGTATCAGGGAATCAAAATGCTTCCACTGTCCTACTCATTAAATCCCAGTTTACTCTGTCAAATGCTTTCCCTGCATCAAGACCCACCAATAATGGTCGTATTTTCTTACATCCTACTTCCCTCTGGATCATCATTGTTCTATCAAATGTTTGCCTCCCCTCCACAAAAACACATTGGTCCACGTCTATCAATTTTGGCAACACCTCTACCATTCCTTCAAGTAGTACAGACAAACGCTTTATAATCATGTTTTAAAATTAAATGGGTGTATATGAGGTGGGGTCTGATAGGTCTTTACCCTCTCTGGATAATACAGCCACAACAGCTTTCTTACAAGATGTTGGTGCTTCCTCTTTTTTTAAAACACTATTAAACAAAACCTTCCAGATCTTTATCACTTTTTTCCCTCCTAATTTCCAAACTTTCAAAGAAATAAATACCACTGTTCCCGACTTCCCTGCAAATTGATTATACATCACCATTTTTATCTCATCTCCTCCTATCTTAACTAACAGTTTTTAAGCCTCATCTTCCCTTAATCTTGACATAATGAAGTCTTCCATAAATATTTCCGTGTGTGCTCCTTCTTGGTTTCCACATTCCTCTGCTGTACACAAATTTTCATACAATTTTCCATATATCACTAGTACCGCTCTAGGACCTCTGGTTATTTTTCTTGTCATAGGCTCTCTTAATTTGCTGATATCTCTTTTTACTTTCTGTTGTCTAATTCACTGCAAAAAAGTATTTCTGCTCTGGACTTATCAAAAATAGTTGCTTAACGGCAATCATTTTAAATTCATGCATATTATCCAAATATTCCCTTATTTTCTCTTTGGCATTCTGCAGTTGTTCCTCTAGTTGTTCAGTGAAATTCCACTTACTCTGCAATACATTAACCTTTGTCAACCCCTTTAAATAATTCCTATTACTTCTTAACTCTTATCTCTTTCTCTTCTATTTCTACCATATTTTTAATATCCATTTTCATTATATCCCACTTAGTAGCTATTTCCTTTTGAAGAAATTTTTATCTTCTCTAATAACTCTCAAATAACTTTTTCTACGCATTCCTTAAATTCCTCTCTTTTTAACAGGTGAGTTATTCATTAAACTGTATTTTATTTTAGTTTTTACTGGTGCATGATCTTATAGGTTCATAGGTTGGTACTAGGCTATCGGCCCTAGGGCCTATACAAGCCTAGCTATAACAATTCTCTGGATATTTCTTCCCACAATATTTACTTCCCTGAAACGTTTATTAGATGTGTCAAAGCTTTCAATTTAATGTACATCTTCCTGTAAAGTATAATTTCTGTCCAGTCTAGCCCAGTTATTGTACCTTTGGGGAATAATACGTAAATTCTGTCCAGATTCTTACCACTGATTTCACATCTTCCATACCAAACATTTTCATGCATTCATACATTTTTTTCAGAAATCAATTCTCTTTTGTTATATCTTCCCTTACATATCCTCCCTACTGCAAATCAAGTTCTATTCCTCACCTATAAGTAATATTCACTGCTGAAAGCTGACAGCGGACTATTTCTCCCAACATTTTCTTAAGCTCCATAACAGCTGTTTTTGTGAAATATAAATACATGCCGGCATAATCCACCTCCCTTGCAAAAAGCCCCATTCAGTCATAAATCTACCATTATTGTCTTTTTTACACTTGTCTACCACTATTTGAGCTCTCCAACAATCAGTATTATTTGCCTGATATTCTGCTCAGTATCCGACCTGAAATTCTTTTTTTTTTTTTTCAGAGCCATTTTTGGTAGGTGTTCTATTCTCAAAGAGTACTACACATCTCTTTTAGGAAGTTAATGCCTCTTTTGAATGCTATTTGAAACTCTCCTCATAAGAGACAGACTGCGAGCGACAGTGAGCAGAAGTTACTGCACTAAAGGCATTACAGCTTTTGCCTGGCTTGCAAAACTTTTACGGTCAGAACAACTTTACAGTACTTAGTTGTATATTGCTTGTCTGATTTTTCTCATAGAAGTTGATTTAAGTTCTCTTTGAATTCTGCAGTTACTGATTTTGATTATTCTTTTATTTTTGCAATATTTTATTTGTTTGAAGCCGAGTATGAATTCCTTAAATGAGTATGCAATTAAGGATTTGCTAATGCACAAATATCTTGTACAGTGTAATAAATACCATGTATATTTAAAGGTAACAGCTAATAACACTGGTGATCTGTGTTCCTCGCGTCAAAAGTTGGATGATTTCCTTACCATTGTTAGAAGTAAATCTAGACTTAATGATGACGACTGTTATTGTGCAACTGGCGAGGTTTGGAGAAAGTACATTTGTGTACACATACCATAAATGTAGATGTTCATGTGTATTCACTGTTGCAGTCATCACATTAGAGTTATTTGCTTGCAGGTAGCCCTCAGTCGGCCTGATTAACACAGTCTTGGGTCCTGCGTCAGTTGCTGTCTCATCTTCCATGACGTCAGGTAGTCAGGGGTATAAAGCATGCAGCTGATGCCATTACATCAGTTTTTGTTGCCCCAGATGTCAGGTGCCCCCCTAATGGGAAGCAATTAAATCTATAAATATACAAGGATATACCTCCAACAAAAAAGCTTTTGAGCATAGTAAACTAGAGTAGAGATATAGCCAAAAGAAGTAAGGAGCTGGAGGGAGGGTAACCAGGACTGCAACAGTGAATACAGTCGAACATCTACATTTGAGGCATGCTGAGGCATGAATTTTGATGGAAGAAAAGGAAAGGCACTTGTGAAGCATCTCAGTTAAGTATTGAAGAATATGAAGTAAACTGGGCACTGTTGTGCCCATCCCCTGAGTTTGACTCCAGGAACAGAATATTTTCCATATTACAGCATAGGATTTTCTACAACTAGGCCTCTTTGCCTCCAGAATGACATCCATCACTTGCTTACTGAGGGATGGTAATGGAGAGATAAGGTAATCAGCCAGGCTGCAAGGTTCAGAGTTTGAAGCTGTGGGTGCAGAATCTGGCCCTCCTGCTGGGACAGCAGGGCAGGGGTCTGAGGCAGGTGCCATGGTCCCAGCAGTGACATACTGTGCAAGAGGGGGTACACCAGTGTTGGCGTGGCCAGTCTGGCACAACCAGTATTGTCCTTGGCTTGTCTTGTTTGATCTTTAGTAGTACTTTGGAGAAAAGAGGCAGAGGGGGAAAGGCATAAACTGATAGTTTTTTCCAGGTGAAGGACAGGGCATCCACTTTCCAAGCCTGTCTGTGGAGAGTCCTTGTGCAGAATTTATCCAATTGGTAGTTCTTAGGGAAGGCAAACAGGTCTATCTCTGGGCGCCCCCACTTGTTTCTCAACATATTGAATATCTTTTGTTCCAGTTTCCACTCGTGTGGGTCAATGAGATTTCTGCTTAGGTCGTCAGCCAGTGTATTTAGCTTGCCTGGCAGGAATTGAGCTTGTAGTTGCACTTGGTAGCTCAAGGCTGTGATCTACAGAGCCATGGCTAGTCTACATAGAGGGTACGAATGGGTTCCCCCCTGCTTATTTATATACCACATAACCATGGTGCTGTCCGTCTTTACCAATAATTGTCCTGGAAGAATGAGGTCCTTGAAGGCTGTCAGAGCATTCTGTACAGCTAACATTTCTTTTTATTGATATGCAGGTGCATTTGACTCGGGTTCCATTTGCCCAGAATGCACCGCCCTGCCAAGCGAGCCCCCCATGCATAGTCTGATGCGTCTGTTCTTAGGGTTTGGGCGGCAGAGAGTAGAGTGAATGGCAGTCCTTTGTTTAGAAGGCAGGCCTCTGCCAACCAAAGGAACTCTATCTATAGACAAGGTATGACAGGAATCACTGATTCTAGGTCCTGAGAATGTTGACAGCATAGGCTTTTTAGATACCACTGTAGTTTCCTCGTGTGCAGTACTGCATATGGAATTAGTAGAATGCAAGAGGCCATGAACCCCGGGGCTTGTAGTATTTTCCTTGCAGATAGCTGGGTCTTTGTGGCCAGTAGTTTGAAGTAGGTTGTCAAATGAACTTGTTTCTCTGGCTTGAGGTAGGCCATCTGGGAAGCTGTACTCAAGCTTGCTCCCAGGAATACAATTTGTTGGCAGGGTACTAGATGTGATTTCTTTTCGTTTATAGTGTACCCCAGTGAATTTTGCAATTTCTTTACAAATGCCAGATGATTTAATAGTATGTCCTGGCTTTCTGCTCGAATTAGACAATCGTCCAGGTATGGGTATATTTGAATATTTCTTTGCCTGCAAAATGCAATGGCTGGAGCTAGGCACTTTGTGAATACCATGGGCGCAGTACATAAGCCAAAGAGCATTGCAGAGAACTGATAGTACATGTAGCCTGCTCTGAAGCATAGGCATCTTCTGCAAGATTCCCTTACTGGGATGTGCAGGTAGGCTTCCTTTAAATCCAGTGCTGCAAACCTGGCATTTTTTTCCCAGCATGGGGAGCAGCTGATGTAGAGTTAGCATTTTGAATTTTGGGATATCCAAAAAAGTGTTTAGGATAGAAAGGTCCAGGATAGGACGCCAGGAATTCTTTTTTCTGGGTACCAGAAAAAGTCTTGAGTAGAAACCTTGCCCCCATTCTTCTTCAGGGACAGGTTGAATAGCCCTGATGCTTAGAAGAAAGAGAAAGTACAGTTGTGTACACTTACCATAAATGTAGATGTTCGAGTGTCTTCACTGTTGCAGTCATCACATTTGGGTTATCTGCTTGCAGTAACCCTCAGTTGGCTTGATTAACAAAGTCTTGGGTCCTGTGTCAGTTGCTCTCCCTTCTTCCATGACGTCAGGTCGTCAGGGGTATAAAACATGCAGCCGACGCCATTACAAAAGTTTTTCTTGCCCCAGATGTCAGGTGCCCCCCTAATGGGAAGCAATTAAATCTAAAAATATACAAGGATATACCTCCAACAAAAAAGCTTTTGAGCATAGTAAACTAGAGTAGAGATATAGCCAAAAGAAGTAAAGAGCTGGAGGGAGGGTAACCAGGACTGCAACAGTGAATACAGTCGAACATCTACACTTATGGTAAGTGCACACAACTGTACTATGTTCTTCGTGTTTCACTGTTGCAGTCATCACATTTGGGTAAATTCCCAAAGCTAAGGATGGGAGGAGGAATTTAGATAGCATTAGGACCAACTATAAGGCCCTGCAAGACTGCAGTGGCAAAGCCAGCTCTGGATTTAGAGAAAATTGGCAGATGGTAATGCTTGGTGAAAGTATGTACAGAACTCCAAGTAGCAGCTTCTAGGATGCCCCTGGTAGGGACGCCTCTGAGAAAAGCTGTAGAGGTAGATGCAGGCTTGGTTGAGTGGGGTCTGATCCCCTGTGGGATAGGTTTTCCATGGTGCTTGTAGCAGAAATGAATGCAAGGGCCTATCCATTTGGAAATGGTTTGCTTTGAAATAGCCTGCTAATGATGGCCCAACTCTCATACCCAATATTTGGCTAAAGACAGTGGATTCTGAAAGTTAACTGGCCACAGAAAGAGGAGACTTCTTATCATATAAAGCGCATGGCTAATGCCTGTCAAGACAGGATAACAAATAGGTGCATCAGGAGTTAGTGGTCAAGGCTGGCAAGTGGCAAAATAAAATTCCTGAGCACATCTAAGTATTTAGAAGCATCTGAAGGAAAGAATGCATGTCTGTAAAGTATAATACTACAGTTCTGCATTGACAGAAGGGACTTGGATACATTTAATTTCCTTGCTTGCTGTAAAGTAATTACTACAGCAATTCTACACATTAACTTTTAACATTAAAAACTGTCCCAGGTCATGTTTGTAACTCATGACAACAATTTATTTTATGAATCTAATAATGCATGCCATATATCTGGAAAACATCTTCTACAAAAAATATTTTGTATACTATGAAAACTGGGAAGTGTCAGCCCACAGGTACACTAGGTAGGGCATCTGGTTTGTACAGCTGGTGATTCAGGTTTACTGGTCTCATAAAGCTGGGTGGAAAGGTGAAGGACTAAACAGCTATTGGCTTGCTCTCTAATCTCGGTGGGATGCATATGTTGTGAGACTATGACATGTTGGACACTTGGAGACACAGAAGCAGGTGACATGCTATAGTAATGTTGTGGACTACAATCCTAGTGGAAATGTACACAACAGAACACAACTAGACCTTTGCCACGTGGTGTCATTCCACAAGACGGGGTCAAATACTGTACATAAATTTGTGATAACACCATACATCAACAACCTATCTTTGATCTTTCTTCTTGTGAAGGTACATGAGGGGAACAAACTGGAAAAATAATGGACAACAAGATGCCTTATGGTCAGCAAAGATTGATGAACAAAGAAAAAATATCAGGCATGCATGGACAGCGATAAAGGAATTTTTAAACATAAAGGGACCATAATATTTAAGAAAAGGAGAGAAAAGCAGGGTATCAAATGAGAGCTGTTATGTTACACCACAGTCTGGAAAATACAAGCACTGAGCGGTCAATAATGTTTGTACTTCTCTGTCACTGGCTATTTTTTAAGATTCAGTTTGTAAGGATCCCGTCAAGTTGTTACACATTAAGAGGGATACAGACTACTACAAAGTCAGATGGCAAATCAGACCTTTAAACTACCCCAAGGAGCTGCAGGATGAGTTTTGTTGACATGGTAGTTCTGTAACAGGTATTTTACTCAGTAATTACACTGAGGTCTCAGTTTTGTCTACAACATTACTATTATCATAGAGAATCATTACACAAGGGGAATATTAAATTTGGTCATATCACCTACCACCTTATCATTTGTTTTAATAGACAATAATGACTTCAGGATACTTCTTGTAAATGTACATGATTGCTCTGGTTACTCTATCAATATTTCACAAAATTATATACCTATCAACAGTTCACTCTGGTTCTGTACAAACCTCTGTTTTCCCGGAGCTGCCCAGTCAAAGCTGAAAACAGGAAATAATTCCCACCACTCCTTTCCTGGTGTTCAGAAACAAATAATTGTTCTTTACTATTGCTACACATCACCAATTCCTACATTTGTGTAAAATGAATTATTTTTACAACTTTCACAGACTTTTCTGTTTTTGTCTAAATTAAATCTGAATACACCCAATACCTCAGCCATATTTTGTGGAAAACTGGTAAATTTAACTAGATTAGTTAACATTTTTATATTTATTATACAAAAAGATAGCCAAGCAATATGCTTCAAGAATTACACAACCTTTTTTCAACATTCAGTGAGGTACAGCAGGGAGGAACGCCCTTCCCCAGCAGTGCTGACTAACCACACATACTCTCTAGACAGACCCGGACTGTGTTTACACGTATAATAAATAAATTGTTTTTAGTTAAATACGTACGTACATGCAAATATGGAAGACTCTTTCTGAATGATTCACAAAATCAAGTGATTTAATTTTGAAGAGTTAAAAGTCATGAGTACTTCCTTAATTTGCAAGGTGTATACCAGCTTTGTTTCTGATACTAGTATATAACTAGCATTACGTTATTTTGCATATGGAAAACTCTGCTAGGGAAGTTAAATATTTGATATTTCTCATATACTTTATCCAGGGCACATTTCTGCCTACTGCTGTACATGTTGTTTTCTCCCCAGGTCAACTCTGATTTATTAGTTGCTGTCCATCTCCCATGATCTACATTGTGGTTACTCAGCAAGATGGGGTAACACATTTCTTTGCTGTTACCGTAATGCAGGAAAAGCAGAGCTGCACTCTTAACATAGAATCACTTAAACAATTATACTTCAGTTCTTTTTAAATGCCTTATACTTGCTGATATGCTCTACACTGTGCAACACCAGACACCACTAAACTGAAAAGCTTGTAAAAACAGGTATTTTTATTAATACACAAAACTCATTACTGCACATTTTATTTACTGACACAGGAAAGCAGTGCAGCTACATGGTTATGTCATAGGCATGTTCTTAACGCAAGTAACCAAGTGAGTGTTTGTGAGCATTAAACCAAAATACTTAAGGAAATTTTATGCAATTGACTGTTTTACAGAACTTAGAGACATGAATTTCTGTAGTCAAGCTCCACTGTACATATGTGAGGCTGTGCTTTGGAAAAATTAGTCTTTGACACACAGAGATGATTATGACCAGGTCTCTGATCATAACCAGGTTATGTGTTCATGAAATGGATGCCAAAAATTTGCCTTGAAATTGAAGCTTGAGAGGTGAATCTGGACTTCTGTGTTTGTAACACACAACAAAAAAGGTTATCATCACAGAGACCCGAACATATTTCTCTGTACTGCATGCAGCTTAAACTGCTTCCCTGTACTACAATAATTAAAGAAAAGTGTTTGAGTGCCAACATTCTTATACTGTCACACACAAAGTGGCCGCCACAGCAGGAAGAACAAAAAGCTTTAAAACAAGCTACACTTCATTCTGCCAAAATAACAACAAAACAGCTGAATGAAGTGCTTATCGTTTTAAAACTTTTATTTTTCCCACTCTTGACACTGTTTTCTCATGTCCACTTGTCACTCTTAATACTCTAACCCCAGATTAGAGTCATTAGTGCTGACATCAGAAAGGTGCTTAACAAGCCTGCCTCTTATCCAGTTTCAGAGTATAATCATAGTAGCTCCATGCATGGCAAACAGGTTTTGGGCAGATAAAGATTCAGATTCTGACCTTAGCTTCCACATCTCAAGCTATTTCACTTTCTAAATTTCCAATTTAAATATTGGCACCTCTAGGATCTTCACAGCTCTTTAAAGGAAAATTCCACTTACTGATGTAGTTTTAGTTATCCCAGAATTATTTTCTCTTGTCACATATCACATGTGGATTAAAGCTCAGAAACCTGTTAGTAGCTTTCAATTATTATTTTTTTTATTTCTACTTATTTCACTGCATGATTCAAGAAGTTGTCTCTGTCTGCATGACATAGGCTAGACAGTAGAATGCAAAATTCACTGTTAGTCAGTCCCCACAACAGACTGTCTTATTCAAATAAGCAGCTAAAGTGAAACCCCTTTCCAAAGAATCAGGTATGGAAGAAGTCTCTCTATGAACAAAGTACAGTTGTGTACACTTACCATAAATGTAGATGTTCGAGTGTATTCACTGTAGTAGTCATCGCCTGTGGGTTATCCCTGCTGTGGTAGCCCTCGGCCCAAATACCAGAGTCAATGTTTTTTTGGGTCAGCTGCTATTGCTTGCTGACTGACGTCAGGTCGTCAGTGCTATAAAAAGGCAGGCAAAACCATTACATCAGTTTTTCTTGCCCTAACCAGTCAGAAGCCCAAGTAAATATGGTAAAGTGGTCCTGGTGGCTAAAAGCCACTGTTAGAAGCTTATGTCTCCCTAAAGAAAGAAGATATAAGGGGGAAGGAGGGAGGGAAACCAAGACTGCAACAGTGAATACACTCGAATACACTCGAACATCTACATTTATGATAAGTGTACACAAAGTACAGTTGTGTACACTTACCATAAATGTAGATGTTCGAGTGTATTCCCTGTTGCAGTCATCACCTGTGGGTTATCCCTGCTGTGGTAGCCCTCGGCCAGCCCGAGTACCAGAGTCAATGTTTTTGTGTGCCGGCTGCTGTCACCTGTAGTATGACATCAGGTCGTCAGTACTATAAAGCAAGGCAGCCAATGTCATTACATTCTTGCCCTAACCCGTCTGAAGCACAAGGGAAAAGAGAGAAGTGGTCCTAGTAGCTAAGAACCACCTTGGGAAGCATTTGTCCCCCTTGGGGAAGATGTGAAATGGGGGATGGAGGGAGGGAAACCAAGACTACAACAGCGAATACACTCAAATCTACATTTATGGTAAGTGTACACAACTGTACTATGTTCTTCGTGTTTCACTGTTGCAGTCATCACTTGTGCGAGGATTCCCAAAGCTGAGGTAAAGGGTGGAAGGATAGGTAGAGTCCTGGGTATGGGTCAGGAGGCCCTGCAGAAATGCAGAGGCAAACCCTGCCCTAGACTTAGAAAAGAGAGGTAGGTGGTTATGCTTTGTAAAGGTATGGACATAGGTCCAGGTGGCCACTTCCAATAGGTCCCTGGTAGGTACTCCTCTGAGGAAGGCAGTGGAAGTGGAGGTTGCCCTAGTGGAGTGGGTAGAGATTGACTTAGGGATGGGTTTTCCCATGTAGTCTGTAGCAAAAATGGATACAGTGTGAAATCCATTTGGAAATGGTTAGTTTGGAGATGGGCTTCCCCTCTGCCCCAGGGGCAAAGCTTACAAGAAGCTGGTCTGTTTTTCTGAATGGCTTAGTGCGGTCCATATAGTATCTGAATTTTCTGTGCACATCTAGTGAGTATAGAATTCTTTCCCCCTTGTTTTGAGGGTTGGGAAAGAAGGTGGTTAAGGGTCACATCAGATACCACCCTGGGCATAAAGGAGGGATTATTCCTCAGGGAGACTCTGTCTGCATGGAAAATTATGAAGGGCTCAACAGCCATGACAGCTTGAAGTTCTGTGACCCTTCTGGCTGAGGTGATAGCTAGTAGGAATGCAGTCTTCCAGGAGAAGTATTTCAATTCTGTTGAAGTGGCAGGTTTGAAAGGAGGTAAAGTTAGTTTCTTTAACACATAATTCAGGTCCCAGGCTGGGGTTCATAGGTGTGGACTAGGCTAATAGCCCTGGGGCCTTTACAAGCCTAGCCATAGGATTTACCCTGGCATAGTGCCACCAGACCTTAGTTCCCAGTGCCTCTGTCGAGTAGAGCCCACTGGTGTAATCCCCAGGGTGAATTTTCTGTTCCCCATCCACTCATCAAGATTTCTCTTGAAGAGGGTCAGCAAGGTGCTCTGCTTGGCATGTATGGGAAGTCTGTTACATAGCATGGGCAGTCTCTGGGTTATGAACCTGTCCCTCCAGCATGTTCTGTTGATTGTGGTAATGAGGTTGATGTCGCTGGAGTGTGTGGTGTGGAGGGATTGGGATTTCTTTAGCTGTAGCATTTCTAACAGAGCTGGGTCAGACATGGCTTTGTAAGTCAAGCAGAGATCTCCTCTAAGTAGGGGATATGAGACAGAGAATAGTTGGAGTTTTTTGAGTCTGTCCATATAGGACAAGTGTTTAAGGTCTAGGATCCTCTTTGTGAGGTACTTTTGTGGCCTCTCCAGTTGTTGCAGGTGTCTAGTGAGGTACATGCCAAATGGGGCACTGTACTTGATGACTGGCCTAATGAAGGAATAGTAGAGGGAGACAATGACCTCTTTCTTCCTGGATGCAAAACCTTAGTAAAGAGATGTGCTACATAGAAGGACCTTCTGACCACAGTGGCAATGTGGTGATCAAAAGAGAGGTTGCTGTCAACCTGCATTCCCAGATCTCTTATAATGCCTTCTGTGTTCAGTGGACTTCCATCAATGTGGTAATTCATGGGAACTGGGTTTTTCCCAAAAGGGATGACGACACATTTTTTGGCAATGAGCATAAGGCCATAGTTCTGACACCAGTCGCTGGTCACAGTGAAGCTATTCTGTAGGATGTCAACATCACTTGAGGAGTTAATAATAGCTCCCAACTTGCAACTGTCTGTGAACTTTGTCAGCCAGAGTTCCTTTGTGTTGGCCTGGACTTCAGAGAAGTAGATACCAAACAGGAGTAGGAGGTCTTCTCGGAGGCCTGATATTAGAAGCCTCTCTGAGGAATTGCTTAAATCAAAGGGTGAGAGAAGAGGGGTGGGTCTGAATCATAATGGGCAGAGATGGCCGAGGCATGGATTTTAATAGAGGAGAAGGAGAGACCACTATTGAGCAACTCTCCTAAGTAGTCCAGGATGAGAGGGATGGAAGGTTGGGAGGTACTGCCCCCTTTTGATCATTTCCAGGAGCAGAATCTTAATCTTTTACATTTTCCTACATAAGATTTTCTTGTGCTGGGCCTTCTGGCCTCTGTGATGATGTCCAGGACCTGTCTGCTTAACAGGTGACTTCTTGTTAGTTTTTAGTGTATGAGCCATGCTGAAAGTTTAAGAGTCTGTAGGTCTGGGTGCAGTACCTTCCCCCTCTCCGGGGTCAAGAGGTCTGACCTTAGGGCAAGCAGCTTTGGAGGCTGTAAGGTCAGACTGCGTAGTAAGGGGTACCAATGCTGTCTAGGCCAATCTGGAGCGATGAGGATGCCCTTTGGTCTCCCCTCTCTTATTTGATCACAACCTTGGGAATAAGGGGCAGAGGAAGGTATGCGTACACAAAGAGGGAGCTCCAGGAGAGGACAAGGTATCCACCCTTCCACGCTAGGAGTTGATATTTCCTGGTACAAAACTTGTGCAGCAGGTGGATGAGGTGTGAGGCAAAGAGGTCCACCTCTGAGGTCCCCCACTCCTGGGTAATTTGCAGAAAGATTTCTCTGTGGAGCTGCCATCCATGGGGGCCCATTAAGTTTCTGCCTAGGTGGTCTGCCAGTGTGTTGCTGATCCCTGCTAAGTATTGGGCAGTTAGGTGCAGCCCCGCGGAGGTGAATGTAAGCCACAGACTCATGGGTAACTTGCACAGGGGGTAAAATTGGGTGCCCCCTGCTTGTTGATGTAGCACATTACTGTGGTGTCTGTTTTTACAAGGAGGACCCCAGGCTTGAGATCGGAGATGGCGTTGGAAGGAAGCAGAGTGTTTTGCATTGCCATCATTTCTTTCTGGTTGATGTGCAAGTGAAGTTGCTGGGCATTCCAAAGGCCTTGGGTACACCTGCCTGCTAGGTGAGAGCCCCAAGCTATGTCTGAGGCGTCGGTGGTTATGGTCTGGACGGAAGGGCGGAGGATGAAGGGAAGATCCCTTGTTCATGGCACAGGCCTCTGCCCACCAGAGAAATAAGTCCCTTATGCAAGGGATCAGTGGGAGAGTGGTCTATAGGGACTGAGAGAGCTGATACCAAAGGTTCTTTAAATACCACTGAAGCTTTCTCATGTGAAGCCTGGCGAGAGGGATGAGAAGGATTCAAGATTTCATGTATCCCAGGGCTTGCAGGAAAGTACAGTTGTGTACACTTACAATAAATGTAGATGTTCGGGTGTATTCACTGTTGCAGTCATTACATTTGGGTAATCTGCTGGCAGGTTGCCCTCAGTCGGCCTGAATTCCAAAGTCTTGGGTCCTGTGTCGGTTGCTGTCTCCTCTTCCATGACGTCAGGTTGTCAGGGGTATAAAACATGCAGCCGATGCCATTTTCTTTAGTTTTCCTTGCCCCAGATGTCAGGTGCCCCCAAAAAGATAGCAAAAGAAAAAAAAATATATATATATATATATATATATATATATATATGTACACACACATGCATCAATATAAACTTTACCTTCATCTACAAGCAAATACACCACATAGGTTGTAGAAGATAGAGAAGGATAGATAAGCTCCAGAATGACAGGGGGATGGCGGGAGGGTAACCTGGACTGCAACAGTGAATACACTCGAACATCTACATTTATGGTAAGTGTACACAACTGTACTATGTTCTTCATGTTTCACTGCTGCAGTCTTTACATTTGGGTAGAATCCCAAAGCTATGGTTGGGAGGCTGGAGCTAAACAGCATTAGGTGCGGCTGTAAGGCCCTGCAGAACTACAGTGGCAAAGCCTGACCTGGACTTAGAGTAGAGAGTCAAATGATAATGCTTTCTAAAGGTGTGAACAGAATTCCAAGTAGCAGCGTCTAGAATGTCTTTGGTTGGTACTCCTCTGAGAAAGGCTGCTGAAGTAGCTGCAGCTCTGGTGGAATGAGACCTAATGCCATTGGGCACAGGTTTACCATGGTGTGAGTAGCAGAAACGTATGCAGTGGCTTATCCACTTTGAAATTGTCTGCTTTGATATAGCCTTTCCTTCTGATCCTGCAGCATATGTCACTAGTAATTGCTCAGTTTTTCTTAGAGCTTTAGTCCTGCTCAAGTAGAATCTTAGCTGTCTGTGTACGTCCAAGGAATGCAGAATTCTCTCCCCCTTGTTCTGCGGATTTGGATAAAAGGTTGGCAGATGAACTGTTTGGTTAAGAGCCACACTGGAAACCACCTTAGGCATAAATGTAGGATTTGTCCTCAGAGACACCCTGTCTGGGTAAAATATGATGAAAGGCTCTACAGCCATGAGGGCCTGTAGCTCTGAAACTCTTCTTGCTGAAGTAAGTGCTAGTAGCAGAGCTGTTTTCCATGATAAGTACTTTATATCAGCGGTAGCAGCTGGTTCAAATGGAGGCAGGGTGCGCTTTTCCAACACATAACTGAGGTCCCAGGCAGGTATTGGTGATCTTCTAGGAGGCCTTAAATTTTTAGCTCCTCTAAGATACTGCTTTAGTAAAAGATGAGAAAAGATTGGTGGCTCTGTATTGTAATGAGCAGAAATGGCAGAGGCATGGATTTTAATTGATGAGAAAGATAGGCCTTTGTCAAGCATCTCAGTTAAGTATTGTAATATCTGAGGAATATTTGGTTCTGTATCCGTTCCTTGTGCTTGATTCCAAGCACAGAATCTCTTCCATTTGTCAGCATAAGATTTTGTAGTACTTGGCTAGGTGCACGCTACAGGGGGACCAATTTCTGTGTAGGAAAAGCTGGCGGATGTATAACCGAAAGAAAACAGATCCCCTGGGGCGCTGTATCCAGCAGATAATTAGTTCCTAACTGCCCAGAGATAAAAACGCTCGTATATTAGCCAAACTTGAGATATTGTGCACACATCAATTTTAAAAGTCTCAAATGCACTCTAATCTGTGATCCAGGTTATCGCTCTACTATCCGGTGAATAGACATCCACGATACGATTCTTGGCAGATATAGTTTGGAAGATT
The DNA here is from genome assembly GCF_019279795.1 of Protopterus annectens. Lineage (NCBI taxonomy): Eukaryota > Metazoa > Chordata > Ceratodontiformes > Protopteridae > Protopterus > Protopterus annectens. The sequence continues at coordinate 900,773,028 of NC_056727.1, read as the reverse complement.
AGGTAGGCTACAGATCGGGAATTTTATTGAAGGCTTTAATAAATGCCTCTTTTGCTTCTTTCGTAATGCTAGCAGTATATTTTGTATCATTGTAGGTAAAGGATAAGACACTCGGATATCGCATCTGAAATTTGATGTTTCTCTTAATCAAATCAGCGCAAAATGGGGTAGATTTTGTCTGCTTGATTTAATTGATAGAGGCAGATCCTGTGAGAATGTAAGCTTGTGGTTATTCCAGGACAGGGATTTTTGTTTTCTGGCTGCCATAAAGATCTTTTGGGTGTCTTGGTAATTTAACAGCCTGACATATACTTGTCGAGGAGCAGAAGTGTCTTGTCGTTTATGCAAGGCACGGTGCGCTCTTTCCACTATTATATCAACAGAATGATTTTCTGAGCGCACCAATAATTCAAAGATTTGTTTTGTTATAGTTGGGAGTATCTGGTTCTCATATGTCTCAGGGAGCCCCCTGATTAAGATGTTGTTACGGCGACTTCTTGCCTCTAAGTCCGTTATTTTGGCTTGGAGGTCCGTTAAGGATGCATTTTTAGCTCTCAGTTCTTCAGATAAGGTCTTGATTGAAAATTCATTGGCTTGAGTTTTATGTTCTAGGGTGTTCACTCTTTCCACGGTGTGATTTATGGTGTTGCCAAACTTAGTAAGTTGGTCTGAAAAGTTTTGTATAGCCAGCTGGATGGGTTGAAGCGCTACTTTGAGTTCATCTAGATGGAAATTTGGTTCATTTTTACTTTTTGCGCTTGATTTATTGGGTTCCGATGTTAATTTGCTGGTTTTCTGTCTTTTGGATACTAATTCCTTCTCTGGGGAAAAGGTTGTGGAAGGTTTTGCTTTGGTAGTTAGCGTTTCCATCGCATCCGATTCATTTGCCATATCTAATGTTTGAGCAAAAACTGGAGCGTGTAGAATGTGCTTCAGGGCCCTTTGGCTACACGTGGCTGGTACAATTATTTCGGTAGTAGGATAAATATGATGTTCTTTGCCCAGCTAAAATTGTTGCAACTGCTGTATCAGAAGTAAAAGTATGAGTAGATTCTTCTTCTTCTTTGGATCGAAGAAAATGGTAATACAAGGATGTATTCTCAAAAGCGTTTATAGTTGAGGTATGGAGCTCTGCGCAGAGGGTGCACACTAGGCGACCACCATCTTGGTCTGACAATTCCTTAATATGCACTTGGCTATACGAGCGTTTCAATACTGCCCGCAAACAGCTAAGGATCCGGAGCCTTTGAAGACGTATATAACATACTCTTAGTCACAATTCACGGTGAAGATAAAAGACTTCACAGCATACAATTTTAACTGCTTACTGCTGCTGCGGTGCGCATCAGCACTCTTCGATCTACAAGTCCCATATTACACAGTGCAGTCAAACTACAAGAAACTAAGACATCCTGATATCTTTATGCCACCAGTGGCATTAGTTGTGCGACTTAAAGAAGTCATTTTAGCTAAATAAGTATCCTGTTATTTTTTCTCTACAACAGCGTCTGCGACACTTGTAGTAATCCTGGAACTCTATCAAAGAGACTATAATACACCCTCTCTAGGGCTTGTAATTATTTCAAGCTTATCCCTGCCTTGTTGCTAAGGGACGACAACTAAGTCTTATTTAAGTTATCTAGTGCTGTCAATAACACCAGTAATATATTATTCATTTGTTACAATATTTGTCGTAATATTAGCTGATATCAGACCTCAGTGAACACAAGCTACATTATAAAGCTAGATCAATACATAGCTTGTACATATAAAATTACAATTTTACTAGACAGAAGCTTTTATATAGCTTTTTACTTTCCACCAAAAATGTTTGATTATCTCTTGTTCATAATACCATTTGCATTATGAAGCTAGCTCAATATGTAGCTTATATATATAAACCTACAATTTTACTGGACAGGGGCTTTTGTATAGCCCTTTTAAGTCTATCCAAAGTTTCTGATTTCTTGCTTATAGTACCATTTTTTCTAGGTTTAACAATGTTATACCTGTTCCAGAACATATCTATGGTTATTAATATTTAGCCTCGATACACAAGACTAGATTATTTCCTTATTAGCTCTCAGCATGAGCTATACGGTGTGGTTTACAGTTATGCCTGTGTTTATCTCTCATTAACGTGTTGTTAACAGGTGATAACCTACTAAGTTTAAACATCTTCTGTTATTGGATACGTTTTGGAATACTAGTTTCAGCATTAAAACATTTTTATTAGAAAAACACACCTTCCACTACAGTCTACCGCATAGTATCAGCTTCCTTCTATGTTTTCTCTCTCTCTTCCCTTTATCTATATTAGGACTTATATAATCACTTTATAGATGTGTTTTATTCAGATTTATCTATGTTACAATACAGGTATATTTATTGATAAATAGATTAATAATCTATTTATACACATGCATGTATATTTATCGGTATGTTTTCAAGCTTAGCAATGACACTCATATTTATCCTAGCTCTTTTATTCACTACTATTCTAGTAACAGACCCATTGATTTTACTGGACATTTGTTTTACAAATCTCAATCAGGGTCAAAGCTTATCCTCACCCTCAATATTAATATATTCATTCCTGTTTTTCTTCTTTTTATTTCTCTTTTCTGTCTTTTTCTTATTACTGTCAATACTCTTTCTATTAGAAATGGTAGCTCTTGTCAGCATGGTGTTCGAAGTCTAGTACGACTTATTTTTGGATGATGATTAATATGTATATATGTATAGTTTTATTATTTGTTTTATTACTTCTTTACAATTTACTCCGTGTATCAAATGTGTATGGTGAATTTCAAATGTTTGTTTATGATACAGCTTACATGTATTGTTATTTCTATTTTTATTCCAGTACTTCTTTGGGTGGTTAGGCACCGGGGTTCATTTAAAGAAGTACTATGCTACCACTGTGATTATTAGATCACACATAGAGACTGAAAGATGGATATGGATCTCCACTCCTTTAAAATACCGAACTCTACTTTATAAACTCTCCTACCACACGGGTCTGATACCTTTTCAGAGAAAGAGGTGCAGCAATACCTCAAACCCATACATTAGTAGCAGCTAGTTAATATGGAATGGCACAATGATTCATGGAATAATAAGAGGCTTACAAAATAAATCTAAAAAATCCCTTTTACTGCATCTGTTGTTCAAATCACAAGCTAATATCGGTTTCTTACAAGAAATGCACATGCGTAAGGATGACTGGTCGAAAGAAGTTAAGAGAAAATGGATAAGATCCATAATAGCTGCAGATGATAGCTCTAACTCAAAGAGAGTAGCTATTATAGTTAAAAAAGAATTTCAAGGTGTAATTACAGAATTCAACTCTGACAAGAACGGCAGATGGTGTTATTTCATATCTCAACTTCCTAACTCCAGTAAACCAATTCTTTTCCTAAATATTTATGGCCCATGTGCGCAGCAACAAGTTTTTATTTTAGAGATATACAACATTCTATCCACTTTCCACAATCACCAATTTATCCTAAGTGGGGACTGGAATGCTGTTATAGATCCTAGCATAGATCGTACAAGTAAATCTCCCTCGTATAACATAAAAGCCTCCCTAGCTCTAGAAGAACTTATAACTGACTTTAACCTTATTGATCCTATTACATATAGTGAGGCTTCAACGAAGGAAAAAATATTCACATATTATTCAAAATGCTATAACACCTGGTCACGCTTGGACTTTTTTCTGATTTCTGAATCCCTTTCTTCTCTCACAATAAACTTCACTACAGAACCTAAGCTTCTTTCTGATCATGCAAGAATTTCTCTCAAGATCTCTCACGCATTGAAGTTATACTCAACATCTCTCTATGCTAATTGGACTTTAAATAACAACCTGCTTCATAACAAAGACATAATTCAAGTAACTAAAGAAATCCTGGAAAATTTTGATGCTAACCTTGATATTTCACAAATCCCCCTTGATATTCAATGGGCGGCCTGCAAAGCCAAACTGAGAGGAATGCTGATTAGCAAGGCCTCTTATTTTAAAAAACTTTACAAAGTTAAGGAATCCAACTTGATCTTGAGACACTCTGATTTAGAAAAGAAACAAAGATTAAGCCCAGTCCCTGACCTAGACAAAGCAATTAGCACCACTCAAAAAGAATTGATGGAACTTCATCAACAAAATCTTTCCCTATTTGAACAAAAACTCATTGTAACATACTCTGAATGGGCGCAAATCCCTTCTAAAACTTTAGCTAGAATAATAAAAAATAACCAAAGTTCTCCGACGATCTCTATGATACAATATCAAAACAAAATATATAAATCTGAATCAGAAATAATACAGCTATTTTTCTCCCTGTTCTCAGATATATATAGCAGTAAGGTAGATCCACCCCTCAACTCACATATGGAGAACTTCTTAAATGCCATAAATTTTCCCTCCCTGAATGATTATCAGAAGTCCATGCTTTCTGCTCCACTGACCCTCCAAGAAGTCCAAGATGTTATTTCCAGTCTTAAATTAGGAAAATCTCCTGGTTCAGACGGGTTTACTCCAGAATTCTTTAGAATCTTCAAGCCAATAATTGCTCCTCTTCTTTTAAAAATATTCAACTTTATTATAAATAATGGAATCTCTGATATACACTGGAATGCCTCAAAAACCATATTGATTCTAAAAAACAAACAAGATAAAACAGACCCTCACAATTATAGACCCATTTCTTTAATAAATGTTGACATAAAAATCCTATCAACAATTCTGGCAAACGGACTTAAAAAAATTATGCCCTCTTTAATTTCCCCCGACCAGGCGGGTTTCACGTCTCAAAGACATTCATGGGATAATACTCTAACTCTCGACACCTTAATTCAACTTACAAAAACAGATAAAAACCCAATATATGCGTTAACCCTTGATGCTTCTAAAGCCTTCGACAGAGTTAATTGGGACTTTTTGTTTCTAACCCTCTCGCATTTTAACATTCCCAATACTTTTTCGGACATGATTAAAATTCTGTATAAAAACTCATCCACTTTTCTCTACATCAATAAAAAAAAATCTAACTCAATTAAGATTACGAACGGTACAAGGCAAGGCTGCCCTCTATCCCCATTTCTTTTTAATCTTTTTATTGAACCTCTTTTCCTCTATGTTGCTCAAAACTCCTTCCACTCGATCCCTAGAGTCCTGAACACAAATATAATGCTCTCTGCTTTCGCAGATGACCTTAATCTGTATTTTCAATATCCTAATACAGATCTAATTAAAATAACTAATTCTATTAATAAATTCTCGAAGGCTTCAGGATATCAGATTAACCATAAGAAATCACACATTTTTCCTATTAATCCAGGTGGTCATAAATCTCACTACTTTCCGGAATCTCCATTTCAGAAAATTTTCAATATCACATATCTCAGCATACACTTTGACAATAACCAAGATTCCATGCTTCAAAACAACCTAATCAGATTATGGTCTAAAATACTACAAGACCTCCGCAGATGGGAACAAATGAATCTCTCTCTCCTATCCAAAGCTGCGATAGTGAAGATGAATATTTTACCCAGACTTCTTTACCAATTTAGAATGTCGGATCTTAAGATATCCAATACTCTTTTTTCTAAGATTAATAAAGAATTAGCCAAATTTATTTGGTTTCCCAAATCAGTTAGGCTATCGTACTTGAAACTAGTCTACCCAAAAAGTAGGGGTGGTCTGGGACTACAAAAGATAAGTGCTTGGTGCAGGCAGAGGGAAGTCATTGGGACTGTTTTCTGTAGGTTTGCGCTTTATCTCCTCTAGATTTGGAGGTAGATGCGCTCCATTGCTTTGACCTGTATGAATCTTGCACCTGGTATCTGGAACCCTTAGGGCATCTGGATTTGCCGCTCTGAGCTCTGTCTGACACAGGAAACGACCAATTTTTTGTAGGCCAGTGTCTACTGAATCTTGGTGGCTGCACTTGTAAGAAGTCTTTAACAGTTTGCATTGACTTAGCTTTGTCTTCCATTTTCTTTAAAACATCTTCTGCCTTAATATCAGAGTATCATGCTGTAAAGGTGCATCTAGCAATTTAGCTTTAACATGATCAGGCAAATTTTGTTCCTTTAGCCAGGCATGCCTCCTAATCACAGATCCAGTAACTGTGGTCCTGCAGGAGGTCTCTAAGGAGTCAAAACCACATTTCAAAGTATGCTTTCCAACCTGTTCAGCTGCATGCAATAATTCCTGCAATTCGTTATTTTCTGCACATTCAGAAATCAACATCATTTTCTGTTTCAGCAATCCCATAACATGTTGTTGATACTTAAGCATATGAAATTGACAGTTTAAGGCTCTGATTGCCAACGCTGCAGATGTATAAACCTTTTTTCCCCATCTGTACAGTGCCCTTGAATCTCTGTCAGAGGGGGTAGGATTTTTTGCTGCTGAGGCCTTAACTCCCTTGGACCCTGTGAAATAGTTTCAGGATCAGCAACAGGGTTTCTAAATAAAAACGTATGTGAGTCAGGGACCCTGTAATATCTGTCAGGCTTACTGGGAGCCGGAGGTAAGGAGTCAGGGGTCAAGCTTGACTCCGAAAACACATCCACAATGTCTAAAACAGGGGTAATGGCTAAAGGCCTGTGCTGAGGGAGAAGAAGGAAATCCCTGAGCCTCTTTTTTGATTCTGAGAAATCTTGACTCTCCCAGTGAAAATGCTCCCTCAAAGTATGCAAGGTTTCTCCAAATGAATAATCCTCAGGAGGAGATGCAGATGGTATAGACTCCTCTGCATCAGAATCCTCATAGGGAGGCACAGATAATTCCTGATCAGAAGAGGAATCAGAAGAAATAGAAACCTGATTTGAAGATTCATAATCAGTGTCTTGCCTAGACCTCTTATCTGGAGGTAAGGTAATAAGGTCCTCAGCCATTTTGATCATCTGTTTTTTCAGGCACAGATGCCTGTGCACATGGCTCATGCATCGGTTTGCTTAGTTTTAGAAGTTGCTATTGTCTTTTGTTTTGCAGCTGTCAGTTTGATATACAAATGTTGAGGTCTGAATACACCCTCAGAAGTTGGTGCCTTCTCAGCGGCTCCGGACCCATCCGAGGGAGATAAATCCGTCAGTCCAATACCTTGAGTATCTTGCGGCATGCCGGACTCCACGTGGGTGTCGGCAGAGGCCTGCGACTCTAAGGTAGCGGGTATCAGGGGCTGCAAAAGTGCCTCACTGAGTACCGGCGAACCAGCGACTGGCTTAGGAGAAGCTTCATCGTCGGTTTTGGATCTCGACTGCCTTTCTCTGTCCTTTTCTTTGCGTTTTTTATGTACTCCGGTAGTTGGACTGCTATCCACGACATTTCAGGGTAGTTAAATCTGTTTCCAAAATACTTTGAGGCAAAAATATATCAACGCTTAATAGTGCGTTGGTTAAATCTAGCACAAAACCGACAGCCAGGCACGTTGTGATCAGGGCCTAGGCAAGGAATACAGTATAAATGGAAATCCTTATGAGGTATTTGCTTCCCACAAGTAATACAATTATTAACTTTTTCTGACATCGGTATGGAGCAAGAAAAAAGTTTCCCCAACGGGGTACTTAGCTTTAGTGAAGACTTCGGTTGTGAAACTCAAACTCGAATATTTCAGTAGTCGGCCGACCAGCACTTGCGAAATGCTTCTGCTTCGGGCACCGCGTGGCAAGAAAGACTAAAGAAAATGGCGTTGGCTGCATGTTTTATACCCCTGACGACCTGACGTCATGGAAGAGGAGACAGCAACTGACGCAGGACCCAAGACTTTGGAATTCAGGCCGACTGAGGGCAACCTGCCAGCAGATTACCCAAATGTAATGACTGCAACAGTGAGACATGAAGAACATCTTCCTCACAGTGAGGTGACTTCTGGAAGCCAGCTGGGTGAAGTAGAGAGGCAGGAAGTTCTGCTTTTCTGGGAACAGAAAGGCCATTAGCACTGCTGTGTCTAGCACAGCTCCCAGGAAAACAATTTTCCTGGTGGGGTTTTGCTTTGATTTTTTCTCGTTGATAGTGAACCCTAGAAAATTTAGGAGTTTTTAGACAAAGAAAACATCCACGAGGAACTTTTCTTTGCTGTTCGCCTGAATGAGCAAGTCTTCCAGGTAAGGGGAAATCTGTATATTTCACTGTCTGCAGAATGCTATAGCTAGGGCCAAGCATTTGGTGAATACTCTGGGAGCAGTAGATAAGTCAAAGGGCAGTGCAGAGAACTGAAAGTACTGATTTGTCTGCTTTGAAGCGCAGGAATTTTCTGCACAATTCCCTGATGGGGATGTGGAGGTAGGCATCTTTTAGGTCTAGTGCCACCAGCCAAGCATTTTGTGTGAGCACAGGCAGGAGCTGCTAAAAGGTTAGCATTCTGTATCTGGGGAACACCAAGGAGGTGTTCAGTTTGGATAGATCCAGGATGGGGCGCCAAGTGCCCTCTTTTCTAGGAACAAGGAATAGTCTGGAGTAAAAACCTTTGCCTGTTTGACCGGGGGGACAGGTTCTAATGCCCCATAGGATAGTAGTATTTTTACCTGTTCTAGTGCCTCTGCCCACTGGTTTGGGGGGAGGTCTGGGTACCCTCTTGGAATTGGGAGTTCGCTGAAGGAGAATCTGTATCCCTGAGAAATTAATTTTAATAACCATTGGTCCTTGGTTATAGAGACCCAACTGTCCTTGAAGAGGGTGAGCCTTCCTTTTAGTTTTAGATGAGAGAAAGGAGGGCGGGGTGGGGAGGGGGTCATTGTGAGTACTTACCACGGAAGCTTGGCTTAGAACTCCCTGCCATACAGGCGGAAGTGGTCCATTGTTGTTTGCTGGCCTGGGATAGGGGCCTGGATGGCCTGTCCCTGCGGGGCTTACTTTGGCCCGGTCAGCTGGGTGTAGGGAAGGCCCAGTGTTTGGAGGAGAAGTTCCTGCTGAATCTGGATGGTTGAACTTGAAAGAAATCTTTACTGTTTGCATAGATTTTGCTTTGTCTTCCATCTTTTCAAGCACCTCTTCTGCTTTTTCCCCAAACAGGCGTTCCTTATCTAGGGGTGCATCAATACGTTTAGACTTGACATGATCAGGGAGAGGTTGTTCCCTCAGCCATGCATGTCTTCTAATAACAGATCTCGTCACTGCTACCTTGCTAGAGGCTTCTAAGGCATCACATCCACATTGTAAAGAGTGCTTGACCACTTGACAAGCAGAGTGTAGTAATTCTGCCAGCTCTTTTGAGCTGGCACCATCGTGAGAAGTAGCAATCTTCTGTTTTAATTGTTCTGAAGTGTGTTGTTAATATTTTAACATATGGAACTGACAATTGAGTGTTCTGATAGATAAGGTAGCAGAGGTGTATACTTTCTTACCCCATCTGTCCAGAGCTCTATGGCAAATGGTTCTCGCATTAAAGCGGGCACAGAAACGGCAATGAGGGATGTCATGGTCTGGGCTTAAACAAGTGATGCAGTAAGAATGAAAGTCTCAGTGTGGGATCTGCTTTCCACAGGCAAGACAATTGTAAACTTTTTTGGACATCGGTTAGAGCAAGAAAAATGGGTCCCCAATGGAGTACTTGGCTTTAGATGTTTTCTGCTGAAATTTGATTTCTGGTAGCGACCGACCAGCACTCGTGCGAACTGCTTCTCTTACGGGCTCCACGGCAAAAAAGACTGATGCAATGACGTCGGCTGCCTTGCTTTATAGTACTGACAATCTGATGTCAGACTACAGGTGACAGCAGCCGGTGCACAAAAACACTGACTCTGGTATTCGGGCCGGCCGAGGGCTACCACAGCCGAGATAGCCCACAGGTGATGGCTGCAACAGTGAAACACGGAGAACATCTGTACTATGTTCTTCGTGGTTCACTGTTGCAGTCATCACCTTTGGGAGTATTCTCAAGGCTGAGGAGAGGGGTGGTAGGATTAGTAAAGAGAACTAGGAATGGGTCAGCATGCCCTGCAGCCCTAGCCTTAGAAAATAGAGGTAGGTGGTAATGCTTGGTAAAGATATGGACAGAAGTCCAGGTGGCAGCTTCCAGGATGTCCCTGGTGGGAAGTCCTCTGAGGAATGCTGTGAAAGTGGAGGCTGCCCTAGTGGAATGGGTTCGAATAGACTTAGGGGGAGGTTTCTCATCTAATCTGTAGCAGAAATGGATACAGTGTGATATCCATTTGGAAATAGTTTGTCTGGAAATGGGCTTCCCCTCTGCCCCTAGTATGGTCCAGATAGTATCTGAGCTGTCTGTGCACGTCTAGTGAGTGCAAAATTCTTTCTCCCTTGTTTTGAAGGTTAGGAAAGAAGGTGGGCAGATGTATGGCCTGGTTAAGAGTCACATTAGATACCACCTTGGGCATAAAGGAGGGATTAGTCCTCAGGGAGACCCTGTCTGCATGGAATATGATGAAGGGCTCAATGGCCATCAGTGCCTGAAGTTCTGAAACCCTTCTGGCTGAGGTGATAGCTAGGAGAAAAGCAGTCTTCCAGGAGAGTTATCTTAATTCTGCTGAAGCAGCAGGTTCGAAGGGGGGTAAGGTTAGTTTTTCCAGAACATAATTCAGGGAGGCCTGATATTAGAAGCCCCTCTGAGGAATTGTTTAATCAAAGGATGGGAGAAAAGGAGCTTATCTGTAGCGAAATGAGCTGAGATGGCGGAGGCATGGATTTTAATAGAAGAGAAGGGCAAGACACTATTAAGCAGCTCCACTATGTAGTCCAGGATAAGAGGGATGAAAGGTTGTGAGATATTGCCTCCTCTGGACTGGCTCCAGGAGCAGAGTCTTTTCCACTTTCATGTGAAAGATTTTCTGGTGCTGGACATTCTTGGCTTCTGTGATAATGTCTGGGACCTGTTTGCTTAACAGAGGCCCCTTGTTTGCCTTTAGAGTATTAGCCATGCTGATAATTTGAGAGTCTGCAACTTTGGGTGCAGCACCCCCCACACCTAAGTCAAGAGGTCTGAGATCAGGGGAAGCTGCCTAGAAGGCTGTACTGTCAGGCTGCGCAGTAAAGGGTACCAATGTTGTCTGGGCCAATCTGGAGCAATGAGGATGACCTTTGGTCTCTCCTCTTCTATTTTGATCAGTATCTTGGGAATAGGAGGCAGAGGAGGGAATGTGTACACAAAGAGGGTGGTCCAGGGGAAGGTCAAGGCATCCACCTTCCACGCTAGGTGGTGATACTCCCTGGTACAGAATGTTTTCAGCTGATGGTTGAGATGCAAAGCAAAGAGATCCACCTCAGGAGTCCCCCACTCCTAAATGATTTGTAAAAAGATTTTTCTATGGAGCTGCCATTCGTGGGGGTCCAGTAAGTTTCTGCTCAAGTGGTCTGCCAGGGTGCTGTTGATCCTTGGTAGGTATTGGGCTACTAGGTGTAAACCCATGGAAGAGGCTGTCAGCCAGAGGTTCACAGCTAGCCTGCACAGAGGGTAAGACTGGGTCCCACCCTGTTTGTTGATGTACCACATTACTGTGGTGTTGTCTGTTTTGATAAGGAGAACCGCTGGCTTGAGATGGGGTTTGAAGGATGTCACAGCCTTTTGTACTGCCATCATTTCCTTCTGGTTGATGTGTAAGGGAAGGTGCTGGGCATCCCAAAGACCATGGGTGCACCTGCCTTCTAGGTCAGCGCTCCAAGCAATGTCTGAGGCGTCAGTGGTAATGGTCTGCCCAGTTGGGCAGAGGGTGAAGGAAAGACCCTTGTTCTTGGCACAGGCCTCTGCCCACCAGAGAAACTCAGCCCTTATATGGTGGATCTGAGGGAGAGAGGTCTCTATAGGGTGAGAGTGCTGACACCAAAGGTTCTTTAGATACCACTGAAGTTTTCTCATGTGAAGCCTGGCCAGAGGAATTAGACGGATGCAAGATGCCAGGTACCCCAAGTCTTGCGGGAACTTCTTAGCAGTGAGGTGACTTATGGAAGCCAGCTGGGTAAAGTAGAGAGGCAGGAAGCTCTGATTTTCTGGGGATATGCAGGTCATTTGCGATGTTGTGTCCAGCAGTGCTCCCAAGAAAATGATCTTCCTGGAGGGTGTTTACATTGATTTCTTCTTGTTGATGGTGTACCCCAATGATGTTAGGAGGGTTTTGACAAAGAGGAGGTCCTTGAGTAGCTTTTCTTTGCACTCTGCCTGAATGAGTCAGTCATCCAGATAAGGGTAAATCTGTACATTTTTCTGTCTGCAAAAGCCTATGGCCGGGGCTAAGTATTTGGTGAATACCTTGGGAGCAGTAGATAAGCCAAAGGGTAGCGCAGAGAACTAAAAGTATTGTGAGCTTGCTCTGAAGAGAGAATTTCCTGCAGGATTCGCTTATGGGGATGTGGAGGTAGGCATCTTTTAGATCCAGGGTAACTAACCAGGCATTTTTTGTCAGCATAGGCAGCAGCTGTTGCAAAGTTAGCATTCTGAATTTGGGGACCACCAGGGAGGTGTTCAGAATGGATAAATCCAGGATGGGCCACCAAGTGCCCTCTTTTCTGGGAACAAGGAATAGTCTGGAATAAAAGCCTTTGCCTGTTTGAGTTGAGGGGACAGGTTCTACTGCCCCTAGGGATATAAGAGTTTGGACTTGTGTCAATGCCTCTGCCCACTGATTTAGAGGCGAGTCTGGTTACTCTCTTGGAATTGGGAGTTCAATGATGGAGAATTTGTATCCTGAAAAATGATCTTTAAGACCCACTGGTCCTTTGTTACAAAAGACCAATTTTCTTTGCAGAGGGAGAGCCTTTCTCCTAGTTTTTGGTGAGTGAAAAGAGGGCAGAGGGGGGAGAGGGAGTCATTGAGAGTTTGCTTAGATCTCCCTGCCTTTGGAGCGGAAGTGGTCCACTGTTTGGTTCTCTGCTGTCCCTGGGATATGAGTCTGGGTGGTCTGTCCCTGCAGGGCTTAACTTGCCCCTGTCTGCTAGGTGCAGGAAAGGGCCAATGCTTTGAGGAAAAATTCCTGCTGAACCTAGGAGGTTTTGCTTTGTCTTCCATCTTTTTAAGCACCTCTTCTGCTTTTACTCCAAACAAGCAGTCCTTATCCAAGGGTGTATCAATTAATTTAGATTTGACATGATCAGAGAAACGTTATTCCTTCAACCATGCATGTCTCCTGATGACCGATCCTGACATTGCTGCCCTGCTTGAAGCTTCTAGGGCGTCATATCCACAGTGTAATGAGTGTTTGGCCACTTGACAAGTAGAGTGTAGTAAATCTGCTAACTCTTTCGAATTGACAGTCAGGAAAGGTTGAAATCTTATGTTTTAATAGTTCCAAAGTGTGTTGTTAATATTTTAGTATGTGGAACTGACAGTTGAGTGCTCTGACAGCTAAGGTTGCAGAAGTGTTTACTTTTTACCCCATCTGTCCAGAGCTCTGGAATCCCTGTCAGAAGGAATAGGATTCTTTGCAGAACTAGCCTTAGCTCCTTTTGGTCCCTGTCTCTGGTTCTGCAGCAGGATTTCTGTACATGTATTTGTGAGAATCCAGTACTCTGTAATGCCTGTCAAGTTTTCTGGGAGCAGGTAGGAGGGCGTAAGGAGCTAAGCTGGATTCGTGGAAGACATCATCCACCACCTCTAAGATTGGGAGGATGTCCAAGAGTCTGTGTTGGGGCAGGTCTAGAAACTCTCTTAGTCTTTTCTTAGACTGAGGGAAGTCCTGGGATTCCCAGTGGAAATGTTCCCTGAGGGTGTGAAGGGTTTCCCCAAAGGAAAGATCTTCTGGTGGGGAGGCAAAAGGAATGGATTTCTCTGCATCAGATTCCTCATAAGCAGTCAGAGGTGGTTGTTCCTCTTCAAAATCTGAATAATCAGACTCCTCAGAATCCTGTTCTGTCAGTATTTCAGGAGAAATCTTTTCCTTTTAGAAATTTTGGCGTGACTACCCCTGATAAGGGTGATAAGATCCTCTGCCATTTTAATTATTTGAGCTTGGGGAGGTGGAGCAGGAGTAAAATGGTGGCTAGAGGTAGATTTCCTAGGAAAGGCCTTGCTTCTAGCCCTAAGTGTATCCAGCGGTCTGAGAAAAATGGTGGTCAGATGAAAACATGTCGTTTTTTGTCTAGATTCGGTAGTGTGAAAAAACTCCTCAGAAGCTAGTGCCTGCATCGCGACTAACGACCCAACCAAAGCACAGACAACCAAAGACTCAGAAGATGAAGAAGATTTCTGTGGCATACCAGACTCCGAAAGGGTCTCGGTAGAGGCCTGTGAAGGTATCGGATCGGGCATCAGGGGTTGTGAAGGCGTCTCACTGAATTCCGGGGAACTGATGACCTGCATAGCGGTAGAGTCGTCAGAAGGCTTAGCCATGTGTGGTCTGTCTCTATCTTTATCCTTATGTTTTTTCAGAATGTCTACGGATTGTTGGCTGACAGATGCCATTTTGGAATGGGAAGATGAAAATACCTGGCTACAATAAGAGTTCTATGACGAATGGTTCTCGCGTTAGAGAGAGCACAGAACTGGCAACGGAGGACGTCGTGGTCTGGGCTTAAACAAATGACTCAGTATGAATGGACGTCTCGGTCTGGGATTTGCTTTCCACAGGCAAGACAATTGTTAACTTTTTCAGACATTGGTTAGGGGAATAAAAAAGGATCCCCAATGGGGTACTTAGCTTTAGACATTTTCAGCTGTAATTCAAACTCAGTTATCAACTGACCGGCACACTTGTGAACTGCTTCTGCTATGGGCTCCACGGCAAGAAAGACTGATGTAATGGCGTCAGCTGCCTTGCTTTATACCACTGACGATCTGATATCAGTCAGCAAGTGACAGCAGTCGACGCAGAAAAACATTGACTCTGGTATTCGGGCCGGCAGATGGCTACCACAACAGGGATAACCCACAGGTGATAACTGCAACAGTGAACACAAAGAACATCAGAGATGATTTACACTACAACACTGTATAAATATAGTAGGCCCTTTTTGCCACTGACATGTTGCTTTTATCCACTTAAATACAAAATTAACCAGAGTATCTAACCAACAGGTAGCTGTCATTTGCTTTCTAGTTCTCTAAAGTGACAGTTTTCTGAAAATGAGTAATAAGCAGAGCTGACAGCATTCACGACTTATAAAAGTATGGGGACGGGGGGTGGACTACAATTTTTAAGGACTACATAGATGAACACTTAAAAAAAACTCTTTCCACCTATTATTATTGAAGCAAATGTGAAAAGGATCAAGATATGATTTTACCAGCTTACAATAAGCACATATTAGAATAATTTGATTTAAAAAAACACTGACTTTTGAGCACTGCCAATTTAATAAATGGAATGAAAAGAAAGTACAGTTGTGTACACTTACCATAAATGTAGATGTTCGAGTATAATCCAGAATAAGAAGGATGGGAGATACTGGCCCCTTTGGACTGGTTCCAGGAGCAGAATCTTTCCCATTCCCTTCATGTGACTTTCTGGTGCCAGCCCTTCTGGCCTCTGTGATGATGTCTAGGACCTGTTTGCTTAACAGGGACTCCTTGCTAGCCTTTAAGGTATAAGCCATGCTGAAAGGTTGAAGTCTGTATGTCTGGGAGCAGTATCTTACCCCTCACCTGGGTCAAGAGGTCCAGGATTAGGTGAAGCTACCTGGGGGGGGGGGGGGGTTGTAAGGTCAGGCTGGGCAGTAAGGGGTACCAATGCTGTCTGGGCCAATCTGGACCAATGAGGATGGCCTTTGGTCTCTTCTTCCTTATTTTGACCAGTACCTTGGGAATAAGGGGCAGAGGAGGAAACGCATAGACAAAGAGGGAGTTCCAGGGGAAGGTCAAGTCATCCAGCTTCCATGCTTAGAGGTGATACTCCCTGGTACAGAACTTTTGCAGCTGGTGGTTGAGGTGCGAGGCAAAGAGATCCACTTCCAGATTCCCCCACTCGTGAGTGATTTGCAGAAAGATTTCCCTGTGGAGCTGCCATTCATGGGGGTCCAGTAAGTTTCTGCTTAAGTGGTCTGCCAGGGTGTTGTTGATCCCTGGTAAGGACTGGGAAAATAGGTGTAGACCCATGGAGATGGCTGTAAGCCAGAGGCTCATGGCTAACCTGCACAGGGGATAAGATTGGGACCCCTCCTGTTTGTTGATATACCACATTACTGTGGTGTTGTCTGTTTTTATAAGGAGAAACCCTGGCCTGAGATGGGGTTTGAAGGATGTCAGAGCCTTTTGTACTGTCATTTCTTTCAGGTTGACGTGCAAGTGAAGGTCCTGGGAGTCCCAAAGACCTTGGGTGCACCTGCCTGCTAGGTGGGCACCGCAAGCAATGTCCGAGGCGGTGGTGATGATCTGGCTGGAAGGGCGGAGGATGAAGGGAAGACCCTGGTTCCTGGCACAGGCCACTGGCAACCAGAGAAACTCGACCCTTATACATGGGATCAGAGGGAGAGAGGTCTCTAGGGACTGACAGTGCTGGCACCAAATGTTGTTTAAGTACCACTAAAGTTTTCTCATGTGAAGCCTGGTCAGAGGAATGAGAAGGATGCAGGATGCCATGTATTCCAGGGCTTGCAGGAACTTCCTTGTATTGAGGTGACTTCTGGAAGTCAGCTGGGTAAAGTAGAGAGGCAGGAAGCCCTGCTTTTCTGGGGACAGGAAGGCCATTTGGGATGCTGTGTCTAGCGTAGCTCCCAAGAAAATGATCTTCCTGGTGGGGTTTTGTTTTGATTTCTTCTGGTTGCTGGTGAACCCTAGGGAGAGATTTGACAAAGAGGAGATCCTGGAGCAGCTTTTCTTTGCTGTTTGTCTGAATGAGGCCGTCGTCCACGTAAGGGTAAATCTGTATACTTCTCTGTCTGCAGAATGTTGTGGCCAGGCCCAAGCATTTGGTGAATACTCTGGGAGCAGTAGATAAGCCAAAGGGCAGTGGAGAGAAAGTACAGTTGTGTACATTTACCATAAATGTAGATGTTCGAGTGTACTCACTGTTGCAGTCATTACACTTGGGTTATCTGCTTGCAGGTTGCCCTCAGTCAGCCTGATTAACAAAGTCCTGGGTCCTGCGTCAGTTGCTGTCCCTTCTTCTATGACGTTAGGTCGTCAGGGGTATAAAACATGCAGCCGACGCCATTACATCAGTTTTTCTTTCCCCAGATGTCAGGTGCCCCTCTAATGGGAAGCAATTAAACATAAAAGCACAAAGATACAACATAAACAAAAAAGCAAATACACCAAAAAAGCTTTTAAGCATAGTAAAGTAGAGGTATAGCCAAAAGAAGTTAGGGGGCTGGAGGGAGGGTAACCAGGACTGCAACAGTGAATACACTCGAACATCTACATTTATGGTAAGTGTACACAACTGTACTATGTTCGTGTTTCACTGTTGCAGTCATTACATTTGGGTAGATTCCCAAAGCTATGGTTGGGAGGAGGAGTTTAGATAGCATTAGGGCCAGCTATAAGGCCCTGCAAGACTGCAGTGGCAAAGCCAGGTCTGGATTTAGAAAAAATTGGCAAATGATAATGCTTGGTGAAAGTATGTACAGAACTCCAGGTAGCAGCTGCTAGGATGTCCCTGGTAGGGACGCCTCTGAGAAAGGCTGTAGAGGTAGATGCAGCCCTGGTGGAGTGAGGTCTGATCCCCTGGGGGATAGGTTTTCCATGGTGCTTATAGCAGAAATTAATGCAATGGCTTATCCATTTAGAAATTATTTGCTTTGAAATAGCCTTCCCCTCTGACCCTGCAGCAAATGCTACCAGCAGTTGTTCAGTTTTCCTTTGAGGTTTAGTCCTGTCCAAGTAGAATCATAAGTTGTCTATGCACATCTAAGGAATGCAGTATCTAGTCCCCTTTATTCTGTGGATTGGGAAAGAAGGTTGGCAAATGAATAGTCTGATTAAGAGACACACTGGATACCACCTTGGGCATGAAGGATGGATTGTTTCTGAGGGACACCTTGTCCGCATGAAAGATGATGAAAGGCTCCACTGCCATAAAGGCCTGTAATTCAGATACCCTTCTAGCTGAAGTGATTGCTAAAAGGAAAGCTGTTTTCCAAGAAAGAAATTTTTAAGTCTGCAGTAGTAGCTGGCTCGAAAGGAGGTAGAGTGAGATTCTGCAAGACAAAGTTAAGGTCCCAGGCTGGTCTCAAACTTTTGGCCCCTCTGAGGAACTGCTTGAGCAGTGGATGAGAGAAGAGGGGAAGTTCTGTGTTATAATTAGCTGAAATAGCTGAGGCGTGGATTTTAATGGAGGAAAAAGACAGGCCCTTGTGAAGCATCTCAGTTAATTACTGTAAAATCTGAGGTAAATTGGGCGCTGCTGTGCTCATTCCCTGAGACTGGTTCCAAGCACAGAATCTTTTCTATTTTTCAGCATAAGATTTTCTAGTACTAGGCCTCTAAGATGATATCCATCACAGGTTTGCTGAGGGATGGTAAAGGAAAGATTAAGTAATTAGCCAGACTGCAAGGTTCAGTGTTGGAAGCTGATGGTGCAGAATTTGGTTCTCCTGCTGAGACAGCAGGGAAGGAGTCTGAGGCAGGTACCATGGAGATAACCATGACACACTGTGCAGGAGGGGGTACCAGTGTTGGCGCGGCCAGGCTGGAGCAATCAAAATCATCCTTGGTTTGTCCTGTTTGATTTTTAGTAGTACTTTGGAGGGCCGAGGCAGAGGGGGGAAGGCATAGACTGATAGGTTTTTCCAGCTGAAGGACAGAGTATCCACTTTCAAGGCTTGTTTGTGGGGAGTCCTTGTGCAAAATTTATCCAATTGGTAGTTCTGGGGAGAGGCAAACAGGTCTGTATCTGGCCTCCCCCATTTGCTTGTCAACATGCTGAAAATCCTTGGTTCCAGTTTCCACTCGTGTGGGTCCATGAGGTTTTTACTTAGTCCGTCTGCCAGTGCATTTAATTTTCCTAGCAGGAATTGAGCTTGTAGGTGCACTTGGTAGCTCAAGGCTGTGTTCCACAATGCCATGGCTAGTCTACAGGGGGGGTAAGAATGTGTACCCCCCTGCTTGTTTATGTACCACATAACAGTGGTGTTGTCCGTCTTTACCATTAGTTGTCCTGGAAGAATGTGGTCCTTGAAGTCTGTCAGAGCATTCTGTACAGCTAACGTTTCTTTTTGATTGATATGCAGGTGCATTTGACTTGGGTTCCATTTGCCCTGAATGCACTTCCCTGCCAGGTGAGCTCCCCATGCATAGTCTGATGCATCTGTTGTTAAGGTTTGGGCGGCAAGGGGTGGTGTGAAAGATAGTCCCTTGTTTTGGTGGCAGGCCTCTGCCCACCAAAGGAACTCTAGGCATAGGCAAGGTATGATAGGAATCATTGTTTCTAGGTCTTGAGAATGTTGACACCATAGGCTTTTTAGATACCAGTACTTTCCTCATATGCAGTCTTGCATATGGAATTAGAAGAATGCAGGAGGCCATGAACCCCAAGGCTTGCAGTATTTGTCTTGCAGATAGCAGGGTTTTTGTGGCCACTTGTTTGAAGTAGGTTGTCAAATGAATTTGCTTTTCTGGCGTGAGGTAAGCCATCTGGGAAGTTGTATTCAAGCTTACTCCCAGGAATATAATTTGTTGACAGGGTACTAGGTGTGATTTCTTTTTGTTTATGGTGTACCCCAGACAAGTTAGAACCCTTTTTACAAAGGCCAGATGATTCAAAAGTATGTCTGGCCTTCTGCCTGAATTAGACAATCATCCAGGTATGGGTATATTTGAATATTTCTTTGCCTGCAAAATGCAATAACTGGAGCTAGGCACTTTGTGAATACCCTGGGCACAGTAGATAAGCCATAGGGCAGTGCAGAGAACGGATAGTGCGTGCAGCCTGCTTTGAAGCATAGGTATATTTTGCAAGATTCCCTGATTGGGATGTGCAAGTATGCTTCTTTTAAATCTAGTGTTGCCAACCAGGCATCTTTGCCTAGCGTAGGAAGTATTTGGTGAAGAGTCAGCATCTTGAATTTTGGAATCTCCAAAAAGGTGTTTAGAGTAGACAGGTCCAGGATAGGACACTATGAATTGTCTTTTCTGGGTACCAGGAAAAGTCTCAAGTAGAAACCTTGTCCCTTTTCCTATTCTGGTACCAGCTGAATAGCCTCCATGCTTAAGAGAGAAAGTACTTGTTTTTGGGCCCCTGCCCACTGATTTGGGGGTAGTTCCGGCCACCCACTTGGTGCTGGCAATGTGTGGAAGTGAAATCTGTATCCCTGAGACACTATATTTAAAACCCATTTGTCCTGGGTAATGAGTTCCCAATTCTTTGCATGAAGAGCAATCTTCCCCCCAAAGGGGCAGTCAGTTGACAGGTACTTGGAAATTTTAAAAGGAAGTCATTGAGACATTTTACCATGGGGGGAGTCTTATTATTCCCAGACATGGAAGTGGAGGCCCCCCACTGCTTAGTTCTGTGTGTCCCTTGGGACTGAAACCTGAGGTTTTTGCTGTGTCTGGGTTTGGCTTGAGAAGACCTGGAAGGGGCTGGAAAGGACCAATTCTTAGAGGGCCAGTGCCTACTAAATCTAGGGGGCTGAACTTGTGCAAAAAAAATTTAACAGTTTGCATAGATTTAGCTTTATCTTCCATCTTTTTAAGAACTTCCTCAGCCTTGTTGCCAAACAGGAGGTCCTGATTTAAAGGAGCATCCAACAATTTAGCTTTAAGATGATCAGGCAAAGACTGCTCCTTAAGCCAAGCATGCCTTCTGAGCACAGACGCAGTAACAGCAGCCCTGCAAGAGGCCTCTAATGAATCAAAATCACATTGCAAAGTATGTTTTCCAACTTGTTCAGCAGAATGTATTAAATCCTGCAATTCTTTATTTTCCACACAGTCAGGAATCAACATCATTTTCTGTTTAAGCAGTCCAATAACATGTTGCTGATATTTTAACATATGAAACTGGCAGTTTAAAGCCCTAATAGCCAAGGTTGCTGAAGTGTAAACCTTCTTACCCCATCTATCCAGCGCCCTGGAGTCTCTATCAGAAGGGGTAGGATTTTTAGCAGTAGAAGCCTTAATGCCCTTGGGCCCCTATGAAACAGTTTCTGGATCTGCAATAGAATTTTTGAAAAGGAACTTGTGGGACTCAGCGACCCTGTAGTACCTGTCAAGTTTTCTGGGAGTAGGAGGCAGGGAATCAGGGGCCAAGCTAGATTCCGAGAAAGTATCATCAACAATGTCTAGTACAGGAGGAATGGCTAAAGGCCTATGCTGAGGTAGGAGAAGGAAATCCCTAAGCTTCTTTTTTGAATCAGAAAAATCCTGGCTTTCCCAGTGGAAATGCTCCCTTAGAGTATGTAAGTTTTCCCCAAAAAGAAAAATCCTCAGGAGGGGAAGCAGAGGGAATAGAGTCCTCTGCATCAGAATCCTCATAAGTAGGTAAGGACAAATCCAGATCGTCAGAAGAGTCAGAAAAAAACAGAATGCTGGTCAGAAGATTCATAATCAACCTCAGTCCTAGGCCTCTTAGAAAGGGGGGGGGGTGTTGGCTACCCCTGATTAGAGTTATTAGATCTTCAGCCATTCTTATCATTTGTTTTTTAGGCGTAGAGGCCTGAGCATGTGGCCTGGGCATCAGTTTTTTAGACATGGATAGAGATTTAGGCCTAAGTAATGAAGGAACTGTCGATTTAACATGCAAGTCCGTAGGCCTGAATACACCCTCAGAAGCCGGTGCTTGCACAGCGGCTCTGGACCCATCCATTTGATTGAAGCATCTTGCGGCATACCGGACTCTGAATGGGTCTCAGTAGAGGCCTGCGAATCAGAAGTAGTGGGTATCAGGAACTGTGAAAGCGCCTCACTGAGTACCGGTGAACTGGCGACTGGCTTAGGAGAAGCGTCATCGGCAGTTTTGGACCTTGCGGCCTGTCTCTGTCTTTATCTTTGTGTTTTTTCGGAATCCCGGTAGTTGAATGGCTAACCAATGACATTTCTAGATAATTAAACTGAGAACCAAAATATTTAGAGGCAAAAATATACCGATGACAGATAGTGCGCTGATTAAATAAAGCACAAAACCGACAGCAAGGTACGTCATGGTCAGGGCCTAGGCAGGGAATACAGTACGAATGAAAATCTTTATGAGATATTTGCTTTCCACAAGTAATGAAATTATTAACTTTTACTGACATCGGTAAGGAGCAAGAAAAAGTTTCCCCAACAGGGTACTTAGCTTTAGTTGAAGACCTCGGTTCTGGAACTCGAAACGAAAATTTCAGGAGTCAGCCAACTGGTACTTGCGAACTGCTTCTGCTTCGGGCACCACAGGGCAAGAAAGACTGATGTAATGGCGTCGGCTGCATGTTTTATACCCCTGACGACCTGACGTCATGGAAGAAGGGACAGCAACCGACGCAGGACCCAAGACTTTGTTAATCAGGCCGACTGAGGGCAACCTGCAAGCAGATAACCCAAATGTAATGACTGCAACAGTGAAACACGAAGAACATCTGAAAGTGTTGTGAGCCTGCTCTGAAGCGCAGGAATTTTCTGCACGATTCCATTATGGGGATGTGGAGGTAGGCATCTTTTTGGTCTATTGTCACTAGCCAGGCATTTTTTGCAAGCACAGGCAGCAGTTGCTGCAACATTAGCATTTTTGAATCTGGGGACCACCAGAGAGATGTTCAGAATGGATAGAGCCAGGATGGGGTGCCACGTGCCCCCTTTTCTGGGAACAATGAATAGTCTGGAATAAAAGCCTTTGCCTGTTTCATCTGAAGGGACAGGTTCTACGGCTCCTTGTGATATGAGCGTCTGGACCTGTTTCAATGCCTCTGCCCACTGGTTTGAACGTGCCTCTTGGAATTGGGAGTTCGCTGAAAGAGAATTTGTATCCCTGAGAAATGATCTTTAAGGCCCATTGGTCATTTGTTACAGACAGCCAATTGTCTTTAAAGAGGGAGAGCCTTCCTCCTGGTTTTTGTTGAGTGAAGGAAGGGCAGAGGGGGAGGGGGGAGTCATTGTGAGTGTTTGTCATAAAAGGTTGGCTTAGAACTCCATGCCTTAGAGATGGAAGTGGTCCATTGTTTGCTTCTCTGCTGGTCCTGGGATAGGGGCCTGAAGGGTCTTGTCCCTGTGGGTCTTACTTGGCCTTGTTTGCTAGGTGCAGGGAAGGCCCAGTGCTTAGAGGGAAATTTCCTGCTGAATCTTGGAGGTTGAACTTGAAAGAAATCTTTTACTGTTTGCATAGATTTTGCTTTGTCTTCCTTTTAAGCACCTCTTCTGCTTTTTCCCCAAACAAGTGTTCCTTATCTACGGGTGCATCAATAAGTTTAGACTTGACATGATCAGGGAGCGGTTATTCCTTCAGCCAAGCATGTCTCCTAATAATAGATCCTGTCACTGCTGCTCTGCTAGAGGCTTCTAGGGTGTCATATCTACATTGTAATGAGTGTTTAGCCACTTGACAAGCTGAGTGCAGTAAATCTGCTAACTCTTTTGAAATGGCAGAGTCAGGAAAGGTAGCCATCTTCTGTTTTAATAGTTCCAAAGTATGTTGTTGATATTGTACCATATGGAACTGACAACTGAGTGCTCTAACAGCTAAGGTTGCAGAGGTGTATAGTTTTTTACCCAATCTGTCCAGATCTCTGGAGTACTTGTCAGAAGAAAGAGGATTCTTTGCCGAACTAGTCTTAGCTCTTTTTGGTCCGTGTATAATGGCCTCTTTGTCTGCAGCAGGACTTCTGTACAGGTATTTGTGAGAATCAGGTACTCTGTAGTATCTGTCAGGTTTACTGGGAGCAGGAAGGAGGGCGTCAGGGGGCTAAGCTGGATTCATGGAAAGTATCATCCACCACTTCTAAACTAGGGGGGAGGGCTAGGGGTCTGTGCTGGGGCAAGTCCAGAAAAGTACAGTTTTGTACCTACCATAAATGTAGATGTTCGAGGATTCCATTGCTGCAGTCCTGACTATTGGGTATAGTCCGCGTCCAGTCGGCCCGAATACCAGAGTATAAGGCTGACGTCGGTCAGGGCGCATTAGACTGACGTCAGTACGTCAGGGTACTAATGCGCATGACCGACGTCATATCCTCAGTCTTTTCTTGCCCCAGATGTCAGAAGACCCTAAAAAGACAAGTCCCAAAAAACCTGCACCAAAAACATGTACAATATATACAACAATATATACAAAAAATATAAGCATGTAAACTCACCTACACAACCACCCCTAAATACAGAGGGGAAGGAGGGAGGGTAAATTGGACTGCAGCAATGGAATCCTCGAACATCTACATTTATGGTAGGTACAAAACTGTACTATGTTCTTCGTCTTCCATTGCTGCAGTCCTGACTATTGGGTAGAATCCCAAAGCAGAGGTAAGGGAGGCTGGCAAATTATAAAGTAGTAGGAGCTGACAACATGCCTTGTAAAACAGCTGTGGCAAAACCAGCCCTAGACTTAGAGTAGATAGGAAGGTGATAATGCCTAGAGAAAGTATGCACTGAACTCCAAGTAGCTGCTTCCAGAATATCCTTAGTTGCCCCCCCCCTTAGAAATGCTGTTGAAGTGGCAGTAGCCCTAGTGGAATGAGGCCTAATCCCAGCTGGAATCTCCTTGCCATGATGGGAATAACAAAATGCAATGCAAAAGCCAATCCACCTAGAAATAGTTTGTTTTGACACAGGCTTGCCCTGAGAACTCAAAGCAAAAGAAACAAACAACTGCTGAGACTGCCTAAAATCCTTAGTCCTGCTTAAATAATAACGCAATTGCCTGTGTACATCTAAAGTGTGCAAAATCTTTTCCCCTTTATTTTGAGGATCTGCAAAAACGTAGGCAAATGAATAGTTTGGTTTAAAGCCACACTAGAAACCACCTTAGGCATAAAAGAAGGATTAGTACGTAATGATACCCTATCCTTATGGAAAATCAAAAGGGCTCTACTGCCATAAGGGCCTGCAACTCAGACACCCTTCTTGCAGAAGTAATAGCCAACAGAAAAGCAGTCTTCCATGACAAATATTTCAATTCAGCAGTAGCTGCAGGCTCAAAAGGTTGTAGAGTAAGGTTTTCCAACACAAAATTGAGATCCCAAGCAGGAGTAGGAGCTCTCGTGGGGGTCTTATATTCTTTGCCCCTCTAAGAAACTGCTTGAACAAAGGATCACGAAAACAAAGGTGGGTCACAATCATAGTGAGCTGAAATTGCTGCAGCATGAATCTTTATGGAAGAGAAGGACAAACCTTTGTCCAATAATTCAGTAAGATATTGAAGAGCCACACTCAAATTAGGCTCAGAAATCTCCAAATTCTTTGCTGTACTCCAAAATAAAAATCTCTTCCATTTTTCTGCATACACTTTCCTTGTACTAGGTCTTCTAGCTTCCATAATCACATTTAAAACTTGTTGAGGAAGTTGAGACCTGCTGTGCTTCAACACAGAATATGCCAAGCTGTTAGATGAAGAGAGTGTAGCTTGACATTGAGCAGATGACCGTCCTTCTGAGATAACAGATGAGGAATCAGAGGTAAAGGCCATGGAGGCTTCTTTACCAGACTCCGTAGTAGAGGTACCAGTGTTGCCGAGGCCAATCTGGAGCTATCAAAATCATCCTTGGCCTGTCTTGTCTGACCTTGAACAGTACCTTTGGAAGAAGAGGTAGAGGTGGAAAGGCATACACATGAAGGTTTTTCCAACTGAAAGACAGAGCATCCACTTTCCAAGCCGTGTGATGAAACCCCTTTGTGCAATACTTTGGCAGCTGGTGGTTTAGTGGAGAAGCGAACAGAGCTATGTCTGGAGTTCCCCATGACACTGTCAGTTTCTGAAATACATGAAGATCCAGTTTCCACTCGTGGGGATCCATGATTTGTCTGCTTAACACATCCGCTAAGGAGTTCTGTGCTCCTGGCAGAAACCTTGCCTGAAGAGTTAGTTGCAGGCTTAGCGCAGTCTCCCATAAAATCATTGCTTGCCTGCATAGAGGATAAGAATGTGTTCCCCCTTGCTTGTTGATGTACCACATGACAGTTGTGTTGTCTGTTAGAATCAACACCTGCCCTGGAAGAAGTAACTCCTTGAAAGCCATCAATGCAAACTGGACTGCTAACATCTCTTTCATGTTGATATGTAGATGCTGTAGTCTGGCAGGCCACTTGTCTTGTATCCACTTTCCATTTAGATGAGCTCCCAAGCAATGTCCGAGGCATCTGTCGTTAAGATCTGACTTGCCTCTGGCGGGTCACAGAGAGTCCCTTGTTTAGGTGACATTCCTGAGCCCACCACAAGAATTCTTTTGAAGGCAAGGTATTATTTGAATGACAGTGTCCAAATCCTGGCAGTGCTGTGTCCATACATTTTTGAGATACCATTGTAACTTCCTCATATGCAGTTTGGCATTGGGAAGCACCAGAATACAAGATGCCATGAACCCTAATGCTTGAAGGACTGTCCTTGCAGTCAGCACGGACTGATGAGATAGTTGATGGAAGTAAAGTGACAGACTCTTTTGTTTGTCCGGGGTTAAAAAGGCCATCTGGGCTGCTGTATTCAGTCTCACACCCAGAAAGCACATGTCTTGAGAGGGTACTAGACTGGACTTTATTTCGTTCACAGAATACCCTAGGCATCTTAGCACTGCGATAACATATTCCAGGTGCTGTAGAAGAACTTCCTTTCTTGAGCCAGAATCAGGCAGTCGTCCAAGTAAGGATAGATTTGAATTCCTTGAAGCCTGAAGTAAGCTATCACTGGAGCCAGAACCTTTGTGAACACTCTGGCAGTAGATAAGCCAAAGGGCAATGCAGAGAACTGATAATGAGAATTTCCAGTTCGAAACCGCAGATATTTCCTGCAACTTAGCCTTATAGGCACATGAAGGTAAGCTTCTTTGAGATCTAAAGTTACCATCCAGTGATCTTTGCCCAGCAGAGGTAAAAGCTGTTGTAACGTCAACATCTTGAACTTGGGAATGTCCAGATAAGTGTTGAGGATAGATAAATCCAAAATTGGTCTCCACGTGTTTCCCTTCTTTGGTACAAGGAACAGGCGAGAATAAAATCCTAGGCCCCTTTCTGATACAGGGACTGGCTGAATGGCCCCTATGTGAAGTAACTGTAAAACTTGCTTGTGAGCCTCTTTTCTTTGTTGAGGAGGAACGTCTGGCATGCCTTTGAAAGGGGCATTGTATGGAAATAAAATCTGTAACCTTGGTGAATGATATCCAACACCCATTTGTCTTGAGTAATTAAATCCCAATTTTCTTTGAAAAGAGACAGTCTTCCTCCCAAAGGAGCTGCCAAGCGTGAATCTGCTGGCAGCTGAAAAACAGGTCATTGGGTCTGTTTACGAAAGGACTGACCCCTGCCCTCACCAGAAGTCTGAGCAGGTGAACTCCTGTTCTAGGCCTAAAGAACCTTGAGCCCTGCCCTACCACGTCTAGACCTACCCCTAGACTGAGAATCATAAGCAGGATATGTCCACCCCTTAGCAGGCCAATTTCTACTAAACTGGTGGCTGCACCTGCAAAAAATCTTTAACAGTTTGCATAGACTTAGCTTTGTCCTCCATTTTCTTTAAAACTGCTTCCACAGGCGAACCAAACAACACATCAGACTGTAAAGGAGCATCCAAAATCCTTGTCTTAACATGCTCAGCTAAATTCTGATCCTTCAACCAGGCATGCCTGCGAAGAACCGAACTGGTAGCAGCCACCCTCGAGGAGGCCTGTACAGCATCAAAACCACATTGCAAAGAATGCTTACCCACTTGTTCAGACACATGAACCAAATCCAGCAACTCTTTACACTCAATACCTTCCGCCAAAGCATCCACCTTAGATTTCAATTGTGAAAGGAGATAATTCTGATATTTTAGCATGTGAAATTGACAATTCAAAGCTCTCATGGCTAGAGTGGAAGAAGTATACACTTTCTTTCCCCACCTATCCAAAGCCCGTGCCTCTTTATCAGTGGGAACAGGATTTTTAACCACAGAAGCCTTCACACCCTTAGGCCCTTGAGAAATAGTTTCTGGGTCCGCCCTAGGACTCTTAAACAAATATTTATGAGCTTGGGCACCCTATAATACCTATCAGGCTTAACAGGAGCAGGAGGCAAAGAGTCAGGGTTCAGGAAGCCTCTGCAAAACATCTTCCACCACATTCAACACAGGAGGAATAGCTAAAGGCCTATGCTGGGGTAAAACAAGAACTCCAAGCCTTTTCCTGGAGTCAGAGTAATCCTGGCCTTCCCATTTAAAGTGCTCCCTCATGGAATGCAAAGTCTCTGAAAATGAGAAATCCTCAGGTGGAGAAGCTGTAGGAGTGGAATCATCCACATCAGAATCAGAATAAGTAGGATACTCCTGCATATCTTCCACAGAAGATTCTGAAGCCTCTGAACACTGTTCAAAACTATCAAACTCGGTTCCACCCTAGGCCTCTTATCAGGCGGGGCATATAACCCCTAATCATAGTAATCAAATCTTCTCCCATTTTAACCATATGTTTCTTAGGTACAGAACCGAAATGCTAGGAGAAGCCCCACTGAAGCTGAAGTAGGCCTATCTCTCAAACAAGTTTTGGCAACAGAAGGAGAGGCCCTAACTACCTTGGGAAGAGAGGGAAGATCAGTCACCTGAGAAGCCCCTCAGCCTGGCCTACCTCCTGAGAAGGCACATCCTGTAAGAGTATAGTTTCTGCCTGGGAGTCCATGGAAACTCCTGGCAAAACCTGCGGCTCCACTGAGCCTTCTAAAGAACCGGCGTCCGGGACTGCGGTTCCTCAACCCTAGGCTTCACAGTTTTATCCTTGCGCTTCTTGGAAGCGGGCCGGAGCATCCGGCGGCATTTTATAATTGCACGCTTCCCAAACACTAACCTCGCACAGTCTAACCTCCTCTTAATAGTGCGTTTGTTAAACCTAGGACAAGAGCGGCAACTAACAACGTCGT
The DNA here is from genome assembly GCF_019279795.1 of Protopterus annectens. Taxonomy (NCBI): domain Eukaryota; kingdom Metazoa; phylum Chordata; order Ceratodontiformes; family Protopteridae; genus Protopterus; species Protopterus annectens. Next base: position 900,744,193 of record NC_056727.1, on the reverse strand, counting down.
GCACATGGCCTAAACAAGGTATACACAAGGTATGATAATTCCTATGAGGTATCTGTTTCCCACAAGAAATACAGTTATTCACTTTTCTGACATAATCCGGTAAAAGAAAAAAACTAAACTAAAATGTTCGCTTAAAGGGTACCAGCAACTCTCTAAAAATCTAAACTCCCAGTTTCGAAAAATATTTCCATGCGCCAACACACTCATAAAACTGCTTCTGCATCGGACCATGCAAAAACTGAGGATATGACATCGGTGGTTAATATTTGGTACCCTGGCGTACTGGCGTCAGTCTAATGCGCCCTGACCGGCGTCAGCCTTATACTCTGGTATTCGCGACTATACCAGGACTGCAGACTGGACGCGGACTATACCCAATAGTCAGGACTGCAGCAATGGAAGACGAAGAACATCTATCTAAGCCTTTTCTTAGACTGTGGGATGTCCTGGGATTCCCACTGGAAATGTTCCCTGAGGGAGTGAACGGTTTCCCCAAAGGAAAGGTCCTCTGAAGGGGAGGCAGAAGGAATGGGTTCCTCTGCATCTGAATCTTAATAAGCAGTTAAGGGATGCTGTTCCTCTTCAAAAACTGAATTGTCATATTCCTCAGAATCCTGTTCTGTCAGTTTCTGGAGAAGGTGCCTTTTCCTTTTAGAAGTTGTGGCCTGACTACCCTGGATAAGAGAGATGATATATTCCGCCATTTTCAGCATTTGTGCTTGGGGTGGTGGAGCAGTAGCAAGATGGTGGCTAGAAGCAGATTTCCTAGGAGTGGCCTGGCTTCTAGGCCTGGGAGAATCCATCAGTCTGAGAGAAATGATAGTCGGAAGAGAAGACATCGGTTTCTGTCTAGATTCGGTAGTGCGAAAGGCCTCCTCGGAAGCCGATGCCTGCGTCATGGCTCATGACCCAACCGAGGCAGAGACAACCAATGGCTTGGAAGACGAAGAAGATTTCTGCGGCATACCGGACTCTGAAAGGGTCTCGTAGAGGCCTGTGTGGATATCGAATTAGGGCATCAGGGTCTGCGAAAGCGCCTCACTGAATTCTGGAGTACTGACGACCTGTTTAGAGGTAGCGTTGTCGGAAGGCTTAGCCTTGTGTGGTCTGTCTCTATCTTTATCTCTACGTTTTTTCGGAATGTCCACAGACTGTTGGCTGACAGACACCATATCAGAATGTGAAGCTGGAACACGAAAATAACTGTCTACAAAAACAGCTCTACGGCAAATGGTTCGTGCATTAAAGAGAGCACAGAATCGGCACTGGGGGACGTCATGGTTTGGGCCTAAACAAGTGACCCAGTAAGAATGGAAGTCTCTGTGTGGGATCTGCTTTCCAGAGGTGAGACAATTGTTAACTTTTTTGGACATCGGTTAATGCAAGAAAAAATTATACGCAATGGGGTACTTAGCTTTAGACGTTTTCAGCTGAAAATTCAACTTCTGGTAACGAATGACCGGCACTCATGCGAACTGCTTCTGCTACGGGCTCCACGGCAAGAAAGACTGACGTAATGACGTTGTCTCCCTTGCTTTACAGCACTGATGACCTGACGTCAGACTACAGGCGACTGCAGCCAACGCAAAAAAAATTGACTCTGGTATTCTGGCCGGCCGAGGGCTACCACAGCAGGGATAACCCACAGGTGATGACTGCAACAGTGAAACACGAAGAACATCACAAATATTTCTGATGTGCTAGTAGTACATAAAATATCAAGATATGGAAAAAATGCATAAAAGGTTGCTTACGGGTTCACTTTTTTAACAGGCACAACAGTGTTATAAAAAGCCCTTCTTCCACCTCTTTTGACAAATTTATATAAGTAGCATCACAGTATTGAAATGCTAAACTTTAAATTTTACATTTCAAGATTACTTAGAGAATAGGTTAGTTCTACATCACCACTGTAACTGGAAAATGAATGTTCCCTAGCAGAGTGCTAATGTACAGGTAATGCCTGATGAAAAACGTCCACCATTTCACAGCATCTTATGCTGCTGTGGAGCTTGGACTAAAAGAAAGCTAACAGATGCCATTAATTTACACTCATCAAGCAGCACATTTAATGCTTAGCAAGTATAATATAAAAATTGAAAAAGTGTGTGTGTGTGTGTGTGTGTCTTTTTTTCATTTCTCCAAATCTTTTGGGTTTCTAATACCGTGGTAGGAATGTACCCCATTCCTAATCAAAGTATGATTAAAGTTCATGAAATTAGTATTGTTTCAATCTTTCGTGTTAGCCAAAAGTGCTCTTTGCAGCACCCACAATGTGCCCAGTAATGACTGCAATTCGTACAGTTACCTGTACCTGTAACATAACCAAGCATGACTGTAAATTCTTTTCTAGAAGACCTGTTGCTCTTACTACTACTGGAGCTGTCTGGGAATCCTTCTTCCACATTAACCTTGTTTCTACCTGCAAATCATGGTATTTTATGACTTTGTCACACTGTACATAAGACACCTTAGTCTCTGGGTGTAGCAATTTCAATGATCAATGCTATTTTCTTCTTCTTTTCATGCACTACAATATCTGGTTTTCTCACATCTATTTTTGAACTGTTGGTAATAGATGATCCCATGTGTTATAAACTTCATTTTCTATGATGCTTTGTGGCTCATGTCTCCATTGTTTTTCAGCTACTTCAATATTATGTTTGTACAATCCCCAATGCAACAGACTTGCCACATTATTATGCCTTTCAGTATACAGTCCTTCTGCCATTAATATATCACAACCAGCAACAAGATGTGCGAATGTTTCCAATTCTGTTTTACGAAACTTACATTTGTCTGTTTCTCCCACATGTTCAATGGACTTTGTAAACCGAAGTGTACATAGTCCACTGTCTTGGGCCACCAATATTAACCTTCCATCTTTTGCTTTAAATTCACCTTTCCCTAACAATTCCTGTGTTCAATCCTGATCAACATGAGGTTGTTCCAAGAACTTTCTGTACTTGCAACTACACTTATGCATTTTCCACATGTCCTGCCTTTTCATCTGATCCTTAACCTTATATTCTTTCTTTCTTTTTTTTTTTTTTGGCACATTTAGTTTCTGTCTGATTTTCATCTACTTCTGGTTTGATTTCCATTCCCGCTTGATGCCGATATACTTCTGCTAAACTAAGCAGGGAAGTCATTTCAGACTTATTCTCCTCATGTTTCAAAACGTTCACTATGTTTGGGTCTTGTAAGATCAGCAGATATGCATGCAGTCCCACGAGTGTAGATCTATACATGTAATCAATTTCGAGGAGGCCCATACAGGGAATATATAATCTTGGTATACACTGATTTTTATAAATCATTTGATGAGCATGAAACACCCTTCTTGTTTTCTTGTCCAACCAATCCAACACCTTTTGGGGCAATCACTCCAAAACTGTAAATTAGACTAGGAAGAGCAAACTGGTTTATAGCTTGGACTTTGTTCCTAGATGTCAATGCAGTTTCAATTTTAAGACTTCTAAAATACTCCTTACTAAGTTTTATTCGCATTTGTTCAAGTTTTATTTTTGATCCTTCATCAATTCCCAAATATTTATACACCGCCTCTTGCTCAAGTTCTTTTATATCACATTCTTGTCCCAAACTGATGTTTTCTTGGTACTGCAGCTTTCCTGTTTTAAATTTTGCTTTTGCACATTTACCAAGACCAAATGGCATTCTTACATCATCTGAAAAAGTTTTGACCACTTGCAGTTCTGCTTTCAGTTCCTCATCTAATGAAATATACAGTTTTAAATCATCTACAAAAAGAAGATAAGTCTTTACACTTAGATGTTTTCTGGGAGCCAAACTGCAACCATGACCTAATCTGTTAAGTAGATAACTTAATGGGTTAAGGGCAAGACAAAAGAGCAGCAGTGACAGTCACCCTGGAATATCCCCCTTTAAATTTTTATCCCTGGAATCATAATTTGTCCTCTATCACGGCTTAACTACAAATTGATTTGCCACTGTTTCATGGTCGCTATAATGTAATTGATCAGTGTAGGGTATATCTTATACATTTTTAAGCACTCTTTTATCCATTAATGTGGGATACTGTCAAATGCTTTTTTACAGTCTATCCATACCATACTTAAGATTCTTCCCCTTTTTATAAGTCTCCATTACGACTTTATTTAACAACAAATGATCCTTTGTTCCATATGGCTTTCTTTTATTACCCTTTTACTCTATTGCCATGATTCACTTTTCTTCTAAATGACTATAAACTCTGTCAGAATCAATTCCAGTGTATAGTTTATACTTCATCAGAAGGCAAGTTATTGATCTATACTTTTTAGGTCAGCCTACAGGTTCGCTCTTAAGTAGGAGTATTGTTTTTCCTATTGTTAACCAGGCAGGTGTTTGTTCAGGGTGCACATATAAAGAGTTCTAACTCATGGCTGAATCTTCATATAAAGATGTTAAGACTTTTAGCCAGAAGTTAGATACTGCATCTGGGCCCGGGGTTTTCCAATTAGAGGCTTTTCTTAACTTTCTTGCAATCTCTCTGGCTGTTACTTCATCCCATTTCATATCCTGTACATTTGAACTTCTTTCTTTTACTTCTTCTATCCATTTAGCACATTTGTTATACTCCACAGGATCTTCATAGATTTTTCTCCAAAATGTATCTATTTCTTCTTTTTTGGTGGTGTTTCAATTCCTTTTGCCCTCTTTCCCAGTTCTCTATAGAACTTTTTGGATCAATAAATTGTTTATTTTGTACTTTTCCTTTACATTTATTTATATTTATCTGCGCATCTTCTAAACTTTTCTGCCTGTGTTGACATTTTTAATTTATTATTTGTAATAGTGCATGACAGATCCTGATCAGTTCTGATACTGTGCATTGCTTTTATAACGTCTATCTTTCGGAGTATTTTTGTTGCTCTGTTAACTATAATACACTCTGGTAACAGTGACACTTCTTGTCTTAATTGCTTTATATACTTTTTAATTTGATATTTCCATGATGGTATTCAATTTCTCCCCTACTTTTCCCTTACTACCCTGTGTTTTTGTGGTAAAACTTTATCCGTTATAAATTTAGCTGCGCAGTAATATATACTATTTATTTCTGTTGTATCACATGAATCTCTATGGACAGTCTTAATTACTGTGTTCATTTGTTTTATCAGACTTCTAACTTTTTGGGTTTTACTGACTTTCTGTAATCTATTTCTTTCACTAATCTTAATCTCTGTCCATTTCTATTAAATCAAGCAACTCTTCTCTTAGATAATTTTCTTCTAAACTGGGGCATATTCTTTGTTCTTCATTTCCTGCGGGCATTCTACAGAATGTTCCAGAGCATCTTCCTGTGCCACATTCTCTTCAGTTTCATCCTGTTTCGTCCATTGCTCTTTCATATGAGAACTCACTGGCCTATCAATCCACAATTATGACTGTGTCGGAGTGGCCACAGTTTCCTGTTCCTTCCCTTGTTCTGCAACTCCAAATAAACATTTGTACTGGTTTCCTATGGAAGGTTCCAAAGTATCTCCATATGGTAACTGATCAGATGTTTCCACTCCACTGGTTTCTCATTAATTTGGGGATCCATAGATCTATCCTTTTGTGATGTTATCAGTTAGATTTTATACATTAAATCCTTCACTTTGCAGGTAATCAATAACCTCTGTTTCTATTTCTTTAACTTCTCCATTACTAATCCTCTTTTCTACTTTTCCTCTTGTTTTCATATTTTTTGTATTGCAAACTTTCCATTTCTGGATGCCTTTGCCTGTATTTCTTTTCAAATATCTTTGGTGCTACTCCTTTTGTATTGATTAGTTTTGCTTTCTCCTTTGCATAAATATTGCACCATATTAAATGTCTTTTTCTTTCCCATATCCATATTTCTTCTTCAGATGTCTCCTGCTCCTTCTGTTTCTCCTTACTTTGGGAATATGTTGTTCCATCATGCTGTGATATGACCTGTGTTAGACTTTCTGCACTAAATCTTTCACTTCGCAAATATTCTATAATTTCATCTTCTATTTTTTTTTAAACTTCCACTTTACTAATCTTCTATTCTATGATCCCTCTTTGTGGTCTTATATTTTACTGTGAAATTTTTCATATCTGGATACCTTTGCATCTATTTCTATATGAATATCTTTGAGACTGCCTTTTTTGTGCTGATTAATTTAACTTTCTTTCCCATGTCTATTTCTTTTTTATACCTTTCAAAAGTCTCTAGATTTTGCTCTTTATAGTTTTGGCACGTCCTCAGTTGCTTTTTCCAAACGGACCAAGGTTTCTTGGTCTATATAATATTTTTCATAAATCTGTTGTATTAATGAACACAAATTTTTATCTGAAGCTTCTGACAATTTTTCTTGTGAAAGTATTTTTCTTTACTCTAATTATTCTCTCTCTTAATCTTTTTGTAAATCTTCTGTCTCGAAATTCCAGGCTTTTTACATAACAACAACAATACATAACTTCTTTCTTATCCTCAATAGTCCACTCTATAGTCTTTATAGCTCTTTTTTGGCCTATCAGTTTTCGTGAATTTTTTTGTAGGCTGCTACTTCCTTTTACAACAGGGGGTGGGGGGCATCCTCCCTCTGGGCCTGGCTTAGCCCCATTGTCGGAACGTCTCTGTCTCTTGGGGGTTCTAACCTGCCATTTTTTTCCAGTCCTGGCACCAGTTTGCCTACCAAAATTGGGTACATTTTTATCCTGGGCCTTGTGCACCCAGTTATCTTTTTTATTTTTGAACCTACTTCTGTCCATGATATATGCGATATAAAATACAGTCTACACGTCAGTGTTGTCTTGGTGAGATTTTGTGAAAAACAAGATCAACCTCATGAAGGTACTCACCAAGACTTGAGGATGAATTCAGTTCCAGCAATACTATTCTCCTTGGCTTGCTGACTTCTCATCTCTCCATTCAGACTCCTTATGTCTCTGTGTGAATGTACGTGTGCATGAAATAAGAGTGAGATCGATAAGCCATTATCTTACATTTGCTAAACAGTACTTTTATTGTTTAGCGAATGTAAAATTAAAAGAAAGAAATAAAGAAAGTGAGTGGACAAGCAGGTGTGTATGCGACTTCATATTTCTGTCTGCATGTATGAGTATAGGTGTGCTTGCGAGCATGAAGGCAGAAGTGTGTGTGCATGTGAGAGAGAGAGATCAATCGTTTGAGCAGTGGCTGTAGCAGTTAAGAGGTTAGCATGCCTCTCGACCTCTTAGCTCAAAAAATCTGGATAAAGCCTAAAACAGAGGGGGGACAAAGGCTCACAAATAGGAACAGATTTTAAATATTATTCTTATAAAATTAGAAAGTTGCTTGAAAAACAGGATTTGTGTTCGCATGCATCTTCTGAAGGAAATGAAGTTTGAAACTCAAATGTATACAAAAATCTAGAAGAACAGTGCAAACCAACCTACTGGTAACCAACCCAAAAAGAGCACTGTTAAGAGGAGAAGCCAGGCACCGGACAGCTGAAGATACAAATCCAAATGTATTGATGTGTGTTTATACATGTGTGATTCATTCAATAAATTTGGATTTGTATATTCAGCTGTCCGGTGCCTGGCTTCTCCTCTAAACAGTGCTCTTTTTAAACTCAAATGTATGTCATTATTTAGTGACTTTAATCCCCAATGTTGTTGTCTTTCGGCTTTTCCCGATTAGGGGTCGCCACAGCGGAACTCCGGTCCGCTAATGATTGGCAGTAGATTTTGACGAATGCCGAGGTGCCAACTCGACGTTCAACCTTCAATGAAGGCACGCCCATTTAATCCCCAATGACTGGCACAAAACCACAAATTTTAGGAGTAAGGGAACAAAAAGTGAAGTAAATACCTGGATATTTTTGAAAATATTTTGGATGTACATCATTTACATATACTAAACCAAGTTTGAAACAGTGGGCGGAGGAACTACTTAAATAAAAATATATATAAAAATATATATAAAAATAAACTAGTGATAAAAAAAAATAAGTAGGTAAAACACAACAATTTTACAGTCAGACTATTCTCCAAGTGCAATAATGTCCTCCAGGGTGTGTGTTGTTCTGTAAATAATACCCTTCCAGGGCTGTACACACACCCTGCTGGGCATTATTGTTTGCTTAAATGTAGTATCAAAGATGTTTATGGCACTTACAGAAAAGTCAGAAAATATTGTTTTCTTGTAATTCTTGTAAAGTATCGACACATTTACCATTTTCATGCTCTCCCACCACAACAGGACAAAATGGTTCAAATCAGGACTTCTCTACAGAAAGTGAGACAGGTGGCAACCCTATCAACTAGGTGCACTGTCTTCTATGTTTTCTTGTGATGCCCTTCCAGAGGAAGATGCATATCTGGTGCACAGATCCTTGGAAGGAGACATTTTCCACAGGTGGCAACCCTATCAACTAGGTGCACTGTCTTCTATGTTTTCTTGTGACACCCTTCCAGAGGAAGATGCATATCTGGTGCACAGATCCTTGGAAGGAGACATTTTCCACTGACTTTGAGTCAGTCCTTCCACAAGTGGAGTGCAAGAGCATTTTCTAGTCAACAAAGGAAATGTAACAATTGACGGCAAACATGACATACAGCTGAATTTACTTTAGCTTACATGTACTATGTGCCCTTTCATTAAAACATCAATAAGGGGAAATCTGAAGTACTTTATATACCTACATAAACAAATGAATGAAAACAACAATCTCTCCATTGCTGGCACTGTGCAATAGAACATTTTCAAATCTTTTTCTTTCCAGTAGCAGCTGTCAATTATACATGAAATTGCAAGGATGCCTCAGAGCAGTGACAGTTCTGACAACTGAGGGATAAGTGTAGGGGGAGGGGAAGGCCATTTCATCTTGTACTACAAAAAGATACATTAAACAAAGGCCTGCAATTTAGCTACTTTTTGGTTGCAACTGTATAACTCCTTAGTATACTATAACACAAGCCCTGAGACATACAAATGAGGACCATTCAAGAAATAAAAGTAGCAGTCCTGTTACAAAAGGTGTACAAGATGACAGTGACTGACACTAATCCCTTTACATGTCAATGGTTTGGGAATACACCTCTACTTATGTGACTCATATAAAGCAGACTTTAGATTATGGGAAAGAGCAAGGCAGTTTGCTCTATACATCTTCCATACTCAGAGACGGAAGCTATTCTCATTCAGCCTCATTCATTCACTCTCATTTTCACTCATTTCTGTTCAACTGTCAGTCATAAGTTTCTTTTTTATATTCGTTGTAGCACAGGTTCAACAGAGTGTTTTAGCACTCTCTTAAAGGGCACACATCAAATCATCACCCAGCCTCTATACTACATATCTACACTTTAACTCAGATGATATGCATCTAGCAACACATGGGTGGAGGTGGTATCCAGTGCAGCAAGACTAGAGCAACTGGAAGCTCTTATTGATATGATAGCAATGCAGGCAGAGATTTTGGATGGTGACATTTAATGCACGGGTGAATTACATTTATTTTCAAAAGTAGTCCTCCAAAAACAGCCATCTTCAAAAATAAACTCAGTTATGCCAAGGTTGCTGGGAAACTTCTTTTTGCTGTGACCTTGAAAGATAGTGAGGACCGCGGAGGGTGCAACCTCTCACATAATGGGGTGTGGGTGGAGGTCATAAATAAAACAGAGAGGTGGTCATCTCTGCAGAGTGTTAACTGCAGGCTCATTTTTATAATTTCAGATTATATTCATTGATAAGAAAGCCATAAGCATAAAATATGGTCACCAAAATGCTTATTCCTTATCAGAGATTAATTTAAGAACCTTGTAATTTCTGTGCTGAATATACATAGTGCTTCTGTGCTTGCCTGTACCTCTGAGAAGTATATGCCAAACAGGAGGGGTCCTAGGACTGAGACCTGGGGAACGCCACTTGTAACCGGTTTAGAGTCAGACCTAGCTCCCGCAACTCTTACCATATGGATTCTGAGACAGTTGGCAACCCATCTCGTGACGTAGGGGTCTATGTTCAGGCTGGTGAGATGGCCTATAATACCTGAATGGGGAATGGTGTCAAAGGCCTTTGCGAGGTCTAGATAGGCTGTGTGGACCACCTTTCCCTCACCTATAGCCTTGGTAACTGTCTCAAAGAAGTCCACCAGGTTTAGGAGGCATGATCTGCCCTTAACAAAGCCGAAATGGGTAGGGTCCAGTGTTTGGAGGTTCCCAATGTCTCTGTTTATGAGATCCATGATGAAGCACTCCATAGCCTTACAGACCAAGCTAGTCATGCTTATAGGGCGATAGTTCCCAGGGTCTGTTGTGGCTCCACCTTTGTGAAGCGGAATAACCGTTGCTGTGCACCACTCTATAGGCACGTAGCCTGTGGGGAGGCTGAGTCTGAACAGTGTGTTTAGGTGAGGGGTTAGTTCATCTTTGAGTTCATGCAGGACGCAGCCTGGGACACCGTCCAGTCCCATTGATGCTGTGTTTTTGGCTTTGGAGAGTGCTGTTTTAACCTGAGTGTCAGTGATTTCAGGGTCACTACATTCTTCTGATATCGTTATGGGCCCTTTTGGGGGGTGAAGTTTGCACTGACCCTGTCTGCCAGGATGTCGGCGATATCGGTCGGTTCAGTGTATTTTGTGCCATTCTGCACTAACTCCGAGCAGATCTGAGAATTGCCACTTAGATTCTTGACATAGCTAAAGAATGCCTTGTGGTTATCTTTGGAGTCCATGGCAATTTTTCTTTCGAAGCTAGCCTTGGATGATTTTATGCGAGATCGTAGTTTCTTGCTGATACCGATCAGGGAAGTCTTCCCTTCTTGGGATTTTACTCTTTTCTGTACTAGTTTCCTCCTTCTATTGTACAGCTTATTTATGGCAGGGGTCCACCAGACTGGTTTCCTTTTCTTGGAGGAGTGAGTCTTGGTTTTGCTTGGGATAGCACGATCCATGCATTCTTGTAGGTGCCTGCAGAGTGCATTAGTAAAAGATTTTGCAGATTGGACAGCGTTATCCTTTGGTATGGGGGCTTTGAAACTTTTCATTTTGGTCTTAAGTAACGTGAAGTTTGCTTTTGAAATGTTTTTCATGGTGGTTTCTTTGACTGGGGGTGGGGGCAGAATGTGGATTGATTAGTTTATGGTCAGATCTAACCAGTGAGGGGTTGACCTCCAGTGTGGAACACCAGTCGCCCATGTTGGTGATGACCAAATCCAATATGTTGTCATCTCTGGTGGGGGTGTTGACCAGTTGATCCACGGCGTTTGAGTTTAGAAATTCTAGGAAATGTTGGGCAAGGGAGTTAGTACTTGAGTAGTTCCCCCAGTTAATATTTGGGTAATTGAAATCACCCAATATCAGGGTGTTTGGTAGGACCTTTATGTTTCCCAGTGTTTCCAGAAATGTGGAATGGGGGTTCTGGGACATGGTGGGTGATCTGTAGCAAGCTACAATTTGAATTGCAGTTTTACCCATTGTTAGTTGCAAGTGGATGATCTCTGAAGCATCGTGCTGTGCCACTAACCTGGAGGTGTGGGTATCCTTGATGAATATGGATACGCCCCCGCCTTTTGTATTTCGGTCTGGGTTTTGTGGACAAAATGTATGGTATGAGTTGTAGCCTGGTAGTGATGGGGTGCTCTCTGGAGCCTTAAATCTGGTTTCTGTTACTGCACAGATATCAATTTTCTCCATACTAAGGAATGCCATGAGTGCATGCATTTTGAGGTTGAGACTTCTGGCATTGAATAGCATTACCCTCAGTTTTTTTTTTACTTGTGCTATTTATGGCGGTGGGTTTGTCTTTTGAGCCTTGCCTAAAAAAAAACACTATGGGGGTGGCAAGAGCCTTGGCCAGTATTCGAAAGCCTAAGGGTGACAGGTGCAAGCCATCTCTAGCAAAGCAGCGTGGCTTGTCGAGCATGTCATCCCAGGCTGACAGACACTGGATCCCCTTTGAATGACACCAGAAACCTAGCCAATTGTTGAAAATGATAATTTTTTCTTTATACCGTGGTATCATTCTTGGTGACGGCAGGATGCTACTCAGGGTCAGGGTCATACCGGCCTGGGCTATGTGATCAGAGAGCTCCTCCATGTCTCTTTTCATGTAGTCCTTGAAGGTACGGCTCAGGTCATTCACACCAACATGGACAATGACAGAGTCGTACTTGTACTTGTTCTGGAGTGACCTGAGTGTTTGTGTTATGTGGCAGATCCTGGCACCCGACAGGCAGCTAACACAGTAACCTTCTCCTTGCTCATCCTAGTGAGTGGGACGTCAGTGTGCCTGACTATAGAGATACCTATTATTAGTGTGTTGGGTATGTTATTTTGCCTTAAGGGCTGTGATTGTGTGGCACACTGGTTTTGTGAAGTATGTGTTTTATGGTTTGTGTTGGGGGGTGGAGGTTGCTTGGATGTCTGCTTTGGGGGTCTCTGTTGCTTTTGCAGATTTTTATTTAGAGCCTCCGAGTATGTTTCCATGTATTTATGTGTGTTTTTTGCCGGTGCTGTTTTCATAGGTCTATGTGAGACTGGTGCTGTGATGCAAGTAATTTCCTTCTCCTCTTGACTCTCTGGTCCAGTCTTGGGGTGAGAGAGCTTAGTCTCCAGTTTGGCTGTATAATTGCATCTCTTGCATGTATTAGTGTTTGGTGGTAGGAGGAGTAGGTTGTCTGTGTACATGAGGCAGTTGTAACATTGCCTCAAAATGCCCAGATTCACCAGTTAGACCAGAGAGTACACCTGAAACTGCCCTTTGGACATGCCTGAATAGGTTCAGTGAACTGTTTTACTGATTGGCTGGCAAGGTCAAACAGAGAGCCTTGTCCTTCTCTATAGTATGGGGGGGGGGTCTAGTGCTAAGGTTTATTAGTGCTTGCTATGAGTTTTGAGCAAGCGCCGGGCTGAGAAGTGAATGGTTTGAGAGCTTAAGTTGAATGTTTGTCTAGTTCCAAGGGAAAAATTGAAGAGAAGACTTTGTGGAGCTGGGAATAGTTATACCCTAGCTAACTGGCGCTGCCCGGCATGCAAAACCGCACAAATGTGGGTTTTATAGCAGGGAAATGAAAGAGATAGAAATTAGACCAAAACGGCCAATAAACTACTAATTTCTGGGCTGAAACCACTCCTCCAGGGACAGATAGGCTGCTCAAAGCTCCCCTCTCTCACAGGTGAACAGAGAAACGTCCTTCTATCCAAGTAAGTTATGGGCAAACACAGAAACTTGTAACACAGCCCTGAATTCAGCACTAACCTGAAAACTGGACTATACTAGCTTAGAAAGATGGGAAAACAAGTATTTTGGGTTTTTTTTTTGTTTTGTTTTTCAGAAAATAAAGCAGATACAATCAAAAACACTTTAAATGCACAGAGATGACTACTTTAAATGCACAGAAATGACTATCATACTTGAGTGTGTAGCCTACAACAGTTAAACAGGTTATGATAATGGCTACACTATCCATATTATTTTGAAACATGAATGGCACCACAGGTATAGATAAAAACTTGAGAGTATTTAAAATGCTACAGGAGACACATATGGAGAGAAGTGAGCAAGTTAATTTGATAAAGAAAGGATTTCAGGATGGATATTAAGCAGAATACTGGGGACAAAGGAAATATAGGGTATGTATACTAATTGCCAGAGGAGCTCCAATAGTGATAGCAGAGGAAAAAAATATAATAATGTTGATTTGTGGTAGTAAGGAACTACAGGCAATGGAAGAGGATTACACATGGGCAAATGCTATTATGGAGCTTAAGAATATTTTGGAGAAACAGTCAGCTTTCAGAAGGAAATGTTACTTCAAGGTGGGGACTAGAACTTGATTTGCAAAAGTGAGGATGCATCTGGATGACCTAGAAGGGAAAATAAAACAAGAGAGGATATACTTCTGAAGACAATCATGAAAATATTTGGTATGGAAGACATACATTCAGTAGAAGGAACTCTTGAGAGAATTTACTGATTATTCCCCAAAGTTCAATAACTGGCATAGACCAGACAGAAATTACATTTTAAAGGAACATGTGCATTTAAAATTCAAAGCTTTGACACACATCTAATAACTACTTCAGATCATGCGCCAATAACAACTAAGATAAAAAATGCAGGGTACTGAAGTACAGATGAGAGACTGGTGCTTCCTCACTTCCTGTTAAAATGAGAGGAATGGCTAGTGGAAATTATTCAAGAGTTATTAGGGAAGATAGAACATTTCTTCAGAAGTTAAAGCTAGTGAGTGGGATAAAATGAAAGTGGAGTTTAAAAATGGGGTAGTAATAAAAGAAAAAGAGATATGGTTGAGAACTAACAGAAATTATTTAGAGGAGCAAACAAAGGTTAAAGTATTGCAGAATAAGGGGAATCTCATAGAACAAGAAGAGGTGCAAATGCAGAGTGCTAACCAGAAAAATAGCAAGTTTCTGGATGACATTCATGAGTTTAGAAGGACTGCTCTTAAGCAACTATTTTTTGATAACTCCAGAGCACAAAAACTTTCAGCACAACGACTTAAGCAACTAAAGGTAGAAAGGGTTGTTGCCAAATCTAGAGAGCCTATAACAAAGACAATTAAAGTACAGTTTTGTACCTACCATAAATGTAGATGTTCGAGTATATACCCTGCTGCAGTCATCACACTTGGGTTATCCTGCCATCAGGCGATCCCGCAGTCGGCCCGAATTCCAAAGTCTTGGTCCGGCGTCGGTTGCTGTCGCTTCTTCCCTGACGTCAGTACGCCAGGGGTATACAAGAGGCATCCAACGCCATTTTCTTCAGTTTTTCTTGCCCCAGATGTCAGGTGCCCCCAAATGGTAGGCAAAATATATATATATACATATATATATATACATATATATATATATATATATATATATATATATAGCTATAAAAAAATAAAACAAAACCCTTAGGCACAAGCAAATACACCACAGAGGTAGTATAGGATAAAGTGGTAGAGATAAGTTCAGCTAGTTCAGAGGGGATGGAGGGAGGGTAACCTGGACTGCAGCAGAGTATACACTCGAACATCTACATTTATGGTAGGTACAAAACTGTACTATGTTCATCGTGTTACCCTGCTGCAGTCATCACACTTGGGTAGAATCCCAAAGCTAAGGATGGGAGGTGGAGTCAAACAGGGTTAGAGGAGGCTAGAAGGCCCTGCAAAACTGCAGTGGTGAAGCCAGCTCTAGTAACGTGGTAAGTGATGCTGCTTGGTGAAGGTGTGTAATGAACTCCAAGTTGCAGCTTCCAGAATATCCTTGGTTGGCACCCCCCCGGAGGAAGGCTGTAGATGTAAGCTGCTGCCCTGGTGGAATGGGGCCTTATGCTAGCAGGAACTGGTTTTCCATGATGGGTGTAGCAAAAATGTATGCAATGTCCTATCCATTTTGAAATGGTCTGTTTTGAGATAGGCTTTCCTTGTGATGCTGTAGCATAGGATACAAAAAGTTGGTCAGATTTTCTGAAAACCTTAGTTTTATCCAAGTAGTAATGTAGTTGCCTGTGAATGTCCAAGGAATGTAGAAGTCTTTCTCCTTTGTTCTGTGGATTTGGAAAGAAGGTGGGTAAATGGATGGTTTGATTTAGAGCCACACTGGATACCACCTTTGGCATAAAGGAGGGGTTAGTTCGTAGAGAAACTCTGGCTTGATGAAAAATGAGGAAAGGCTCTACTGCCTTTAGTGCCTGTAGCTCTGAGACTCTTCTGGCTGAAGTAATTGCTAGTAGCAGGGCAGTCTTCCATGATATAAACTTTAAGTCAGCTGAGAAAGCTGGCTCAAAAGGTGGCAGCGTAAGTTTTTCCTGAACAAAGCTGAGGTCCCAAGTTGGTGTTGGCGCTCTCCTGGGAGGCCTAATGTTTTTGGCCCCTCTGAGATATTGCCTTAGAAGTGGATGTGAAAATAAGGGAGGATCCGTGTTGTAGTGAGCTGAAATAGCTGAGGCGTGGATTTTAATAGATAAAAAGAAAGTCCTTTGTGTAACATCTCAGTTAAATATTGCAGAATCTGAGGTATGTCCGACTGAAGGGTATTTTGGCCTTTAGCTTGGTTCCAGGCGCAAAATCTTTTCCATTTGTCTGAATAGTCTTTCCTGGTGCTGGGCCTCCTGGCCTCCAGAATGACATCCATAACATCTTGTGAAAGAGGAGCTGGCTGGTTGCTTAGGTGATTTACCATGCAGCCAAATTTAAGGTTATGAGCTGGCTGTGTAGAATCTGACTGCCTTGCTGTGTGAGCAGATGAGGAATTTGTGGTAAAATCCATGGTGGGCCCTGGGCCATGTTCCTTAGTAGTGGGTACCAGTGCTGGCGTGGCCAGTCTGGGGCAATGAGTATCATTCGGGGTCTCTCCATCCTGACTTTCAGCAGCACCTTTGTGAGAAGGGGCAATGGAGGAAAGGCATATACTGTCAGCATTTTCCAACTGAATGAGAGTGCGTCCACTTTCCAAGCTTGATAGTGAAATGTCCTTGTGCAAAATTTTGATAGCGGATAGTTTTGGGGGGTGGCAAACAGGTCTATGTCTGGGCGAACCCATTTTTGAGTTATCATTGCAAATACTTGTGGAGCCAGTTTCCACTCATGGGGATCCATGATGTTTCTGCTTAGGTCGTCTGCCAATGTGTTCTTTTTTCCTGGCAGGAATTGAGCTTGTAATTGAACTTGGTAGGTCAGTGCTGTGTTCCACAAGGTCATTGCTTGCCTGCATAGAGGGTAGGAGTGTGTACCCCCTTGTTTGTTTATGTACCACATTACTGTGGTGTTGTCTGTCCTTATTATAAGCTGTCCTGGATGTAAGAGGTCCTTGAAGGCTGGCAGAGCATTCTGTACAGCTAGCATTTCTTTTTGATGTGCAGATTCCTTTGATCTGCAGTCCATATGCCTTGAACGCACCGTCCTGCCATGTGTGCCCCCCCAGGCATAGTCCAATGCATCTGTTGTTATAGTTTGCCTGACTGGGGGTAAGGTGAAAGGCTGACCCTTGTTGAGGTGACATGCCTGTGACCACCATAGAAACTCCTGTTGAAGGCAGGGAATGAGAGGTATCATTGTTTCCAAGCTGAGGCTGTGTTGAGTCCATACACTTTTCAGGTACCATTGTAATTTCCTCATATGCAGTTTTGCAAATGGTATTAGTAGTATGCAAGATGCCATGAAGCCCAAGGCCTGCAGAATTTTTCTTGCAGGGAGTTGGGTCTTTGTTGCCATTATTTTGAAGTATTGAGTTAGTTGTAGTTGTTTGTCTGGTGTCAGATAAGCCATCTGGGCCGTTGTATTCAAGCTGGCACCCAGGAATGTCATATTTTGTGAGGGCACTAGTTTTGATTTCTTTTCATTTACTGTGTACCCTAGGCAACTTAGAAGGTGTTTTACAAAGGTCAGATGTTGTAAGAGAATGTCCTTGCTTTCTGCTTGGATGAGGCAGTTGTCCAGGTATGGGTATATTTGAATTCCTCTCTGTCTGCAGTATGCAATTACTGGTGCCAGGTATTTTGTGAAGACCCTGGGTGCAGTAGATAAGCCAAAGGGCAGTGCAAAGAATTGGTAATGGGTTGAACCTGCAATGAAATGGAGGTATCTTCTGCAATTTTGTCTGATAGGGACATGCATATATGCCTCCTTGAGGTCCAACGTTACTAGCCAAGCTTTCTTGCCCATAGTTTCATAGTTTCATAGTATAGTACTAGGCTATCTGCCCTGGGGCATTTGTAAGCCTAGCCATAGTGATGTGGCTTTTGCCACCCCATGAAATGGTACAAAAATGTACAGAATAAATCTAGAATACTGTGCCTCTGTCTAGTAGTGACACAATGAAGGTCCCCTTATATAATAGAATTAGTTTACTGTGCCCCTGTCTAGCAGTGACCCAGATGTGACCCCTGGGGTAAATTTTCGATATCCCATCCACTTATCAAGATTTCTCTTGAAGAGAGTCAGTGAGGGGCTCTGCCTAATACGAACTGGGATCCTATTCCAAAGCATGGGAAGCCTCTGGGTTATGAATCTATCCCTCCAGCATGTCCTATTCATACTTGTGCCGAGGTTTAAGTCTTTAGCTCTTGTGGTCCTGATGGATTTGGATTTTTTGAGGTGGAGCATGTCCATCAAATCCTGATTGGACATGGCCTTGTACGTCAGGCAGAGATCACCCCTGAGCAGGCGGTATGCCACTGAATAGAGCTGAAGTTTCTTTAGTCTGGCGGAATAAGACATATGTTGGAGACCCTTGATCCTTTTGGTGAGGTACTTCTGTGGTCTCTCCAGCTGCCGGGTGAGGTACATACCAAATGGGGCATTGTACTCAATCATGGGTCTGATGAGGGAGGAATATAAGGGTACAATGACATCCTTGGATCTGGATGTGAATCCCTTCATGATGAGGTGTGCAAGGTAGAATGTTTTTCTAACCACTTTGGCAACGTGGGTGTCAAATGAGAGGTCGCTGTCTACTTGGGTCCCCAGGTCTCTGATTACTTTTTCCATACTCAGTGGGTTGCTGTCTATGTGATAATTTGTGGGTACTTTGTTTTTTCAAAAAGGGATGACTATACATTTTTTGGCATTTAGTTTAAGGCCGTGACT
This sequence comes from Protopterus annectens, assembly GCF_019279795.1. NCBI lineage: Eukaryota > Metazoa > Chordata > Ceratodontiformes > Protopteridae > Protopterus > Protopterus annectens. The sequence continues at coordinate 900,725,634 of NC_056727.1, read as the reverse complement.
ACAGCACCAGTTGTCCGTTTCAGTGAGGCCTTTTTGTAGGATGTGTGTGTCAGCTGGTGTATTGACTATGGCGCCTAGTTTGCAGTCATCTGCGAACTTTGTCAGCCACAGCCCTCCCATGTTTGCTTTAACATCTGAGAAATAAATGCTGAACAAGAGGGGTCCCAGGACAGATCCCTGTGGGACACCACTTGTGACTGGCTTTGAGTCTGACATTGCTCCAGCGATTTTAACTTTATGGGTTCTGTCCTTTAGCCAGTTTGCAACCCATCTAGTGACATAGGGGTTTACTTTTAAGCTGTTTAGCTTATCTATGATGCCTGAGTGTGGTATTGTGTCGAAGGCCTTAGCCAAGTCCAGGTATGCTGTATGGACTGCTTTGCCCTCATCAATGGCTCTAGTGACTGTTTCGAAAAAGTCAACCAGGTTTACAAGGCAGGATGTGCCCTTCACAAAGCCGAACTGGGTGGGGTCATGTGTCTGTAGGTCCCCTATGTCTCTGTTTATGAGTTCCATAATGATTCTTTCCATAGCTTTGCAGACCAGGCTAGTTAAGCTTATGGGGTAGTTTCAGGGTCTGTAGAGGCAGCCCCTTGTGGAGTGGGACCACTGTTGCTGTACGCCAGTGTACAGGTACATAACCCGAAGTAAGGCTAAGATTAAATAGCATTTTTATGTGTGGGTTTAGCTCTTCTTGGAGTTCTCGTAACACGCACCCTGGGATACCGTCAGGTCCCATTGATGCTGTGTTTTTTGCTTTGTTTAGGGCGGTTCTCACTTGGACATCTGAGATGACAGGGAGATTACATTCAGCTGGGATAAGTATTTCTTCTTTTGGGGGTGAAGGAGGCGAGAAGTTTGCACTGAACCTGTCAGCCAGAATGTTAGCAATATCTGTGGGTTTAGTGTATTTTTTGTTGTTGTGAACCAACTCAGAGCATATCTGAGGGTTTCCGCCCAGGTTTCTAACATAGCTGAAGAAGGCTTTGTGGTTATCTTTAGTGTCTTTAGCTATTTTTCTCTCAAAGTTTGCCTTGGATGTTTTTATGAGAGAACGTAGTTTTCTGCTAATGTTGATCAGAGACGTCTTCCCTTCATGGGATTTCGCTCTGACGTGCAGTAGCTTCCTTCTTTTGTTATACAATTTGTTTATGGCTGAGGTCCACCAGACAGGATGCTTACATTTGATGGACAGGGACTTGGATTTGTTTGGGATTGCATGATCCATGCATTCCTGGATATGTCCATAGAAAGCATTTGTAAAGGATTCGGCATTGCGGGATGTGGTATCTACTGGCACAGTGGGCTTAAAGGATACCATCTCCTTCTTAAGAAGAGTGAAGTCTGCTTTTGAGAAGTTTTTCACTGTGGTCTTTTGTGCTGGGGGTGGAGGTGGGATATGTATATCCAGGGTGATTAGTTTGTGGTCAGATCTCACTAGTGAGGGGTATACTTCCGGTGTGGAGCATTTTGTCCCCATGTTTGTGATGATCAGGTCTAGTATATTTTCTCCCCTAGTGGGAGAGGTGACTAGTTGTTCCAGTGCATTTGAATTTATGAATTCCAGGAACCTTTGAGCTAGGGTATTAGGGCTAGAATAATGTACCCAATCTATGTTTGGGTAGTTGAAGTCTCCCAGTATGATGGTATTTTGTGATACATTCATATCCTCCAATGTCTTCAGGAAGGCTGAGTGGGGTTCTTGAGATTGGGAGGGTGGTCTGTAACATGCTACCAGTTGTATAGCAGTTTTGCCTATGGTTAGTTGCATCTGTATGGTCTCTGTTGCTTCATGTGTTGCTACTAACCTGGAGGTGTGGGTGTCCTTTATGAATATGGTCACTCCTCCTCCATGGGAATAAGCTGCTGTAGTGTTAGCATCTTGAATTTGGGTACTTGCAAGAAGGTGTTTAGGACTGAAATGTCCAGAATGGGTCTCCAAGCATTGTCCTTTCTGGGGACTAGAAAGAGCCTTGAGTAAAATCCTTGGCCTTGCTCCTGTGTAGGTACCAGTTGAATGGCTCTCATGGCCATGAGAGCTGTAATTTGTTTTTGAGCCTCTGCCCATTGATTTTGTGGCAAGTTTGGCATTCCTATTATCCTTGGCAAAGTGTGGAAATGGAATCTGTAGCCTTGTGAGATAATGTCTAGGACCCATTTGTCCTTTGTGACAATGCGCCAGTTGTCTGAAAAAAGTGCTAATTTTCCTCCCAAGGGAGCTGCCAAGAGAGTTTTGCTTGGCAGTTTGAGGTGTAAGTCATTGTGTTTGTCTTCTAGTAGTTTTGTGCTTGTCTTCTAGTAGTTTGGGACCTGTCTTTTCTTCTCCCTTTTGTGTTGCAGTGCCCCATTGGCGAGGTTTGTAAGGGATTTGTGCTTGTCCTCTGCCCCTTGGGCGTCTGTATTTACCCCTCTGTGGTCTGTCAGAAGCTGGAAAGGACTAATTTTTTGTTGGCCAATTTCTGCTGAAGCGTGGGGGTTGTACCTGTAAGAAATCTTTGACCGTCTGCATAGATTATGCCTTATCCTCCATTTTCTTTAAAACCTCTTCTGCTTTAACCCCAAATAAGACATCCTGCTGTAAGGGTGCATCTAGTAACTTTGCTTTGACACGATCAGGCAGAGTTTGTTCCTTTAACCAAGCATGCCTACGTATAACAGACCCAGTAACAGCTGCTCTACAAGAAGCTTCCAAGGAATCAAAACCACATTGTAAAGTATGTTTGCCCATCTGTTCAGCTGCATGCAACAGATCCTGCATTTCCTTGAATTCAGACTGCTGAGGATGCGTGCTCATCCTTTGTTTTATTTGAGACATTAGGAATTGCTGGTATTTCAGCATGTGAAATTGACAATTTACTGCACTCACAGCTAGAGTAGCTGAGGTGTAAACCTTCTTCCCCCACCTATCTAGTGCCCTGGAGCCCCTTTCAGAGGGTACAGAATTTTTAGCCATAGACGCCTTAGCCCCTTTGGGAACCTGGGAGATTGTCTCTGGGTCAGCAACAGGGCTTTTGTAAAGGAATTTGTGTGAGTCAGGCACTCTATAATATCTATCTGGTTTGGCTGGAGCAGGAGGCAGAGAATCTGGAATTAGACTAGATTCTAAGCAAACATCATCCACAATGTCTAAAACTGGAGCGATAGCAAGTGGTCTGTGCTGGGGGAGTAAAAGAAACTCTCGGAGCCTTTTCTTTGAGTCGGAGTAATCCTGACCTTCCTAGTGGAAATGTTCTCTCATGGTATGTAAGGTTTCCCCAAAGGAATAGTCTTCAGGGGGAGAAGCTGAGGGAATGGAATCTTCAGCATCAGAATCTTCATAAGGGGGAAAGGAGTAATCCTGTTCCTCAGAGGAGCCTGAGGAAATAGACACTTGATCAGAGGAGGCATAATCCTCCTCCTGTCTAGGCCTTTTGTCTGGGGGGGGGTTGGGAACCCCTGATTAAAGAAATCAAATCTTCAGCCATTTTAAGCATCTGTTTCTTAGGCATGGGGGCCTTGAACTGGAGACTGAAGTGCAGTCTTTTTTGGTTTGAGAGGAGTCTTAAGCTTAGCATAAGATGTTATGGTGAGAGTGGTGGGTCTGAAGACACCTTCTGAAACCGAAGGTGTTTCCACAGCACCGGCTTCTCCTTCTGCAATGTTGTCGGTAGGGCCTAAAGAAAATGGCTGCGTCGGCCTAGAACTCACTGCTTGTGAATCCAAAGTGGTCTGGGGTTCCAATTCTGCGGTCGCCAGGGGCTACGTAGGCGCCTCACTGAAAACCGGAGAACCGGCGACCAGCCCAGCCGAGGCCTCGGAGTCTGGCTTGGATCTAGGCTGCCTGTCTTTATCTTTGCGTTTTTTATGCACGTCGGTAGTCGGTTGCTCCAACGGCATAGTGTAATTAAATTTTCTACCGAAGTAGTGTCGTGCGAAATCAAAGCGTCGCTTTATAGTTTGCTTATTGAACCTAGCACAAAACCGACAACCAGTGACGTCGTGGTCTGGGCCTAGACAAGGTATACAATAAGAATGAAAGTCCTTATGAGGTATTTGCTTCCCACAAGAAATACAATTGTTAACTTTTTCTGACATCGGACTGAGGCAAGAAAAGGTTCCCCAATGGGGTACTTAGCTTTGAAGACTTCGGACTGAAATTCGATTTGAAAATCTCAGGTGTCGGCCGACTGGCACTTGCGAACTGCTTCTGCTTCGGGCGCCATGCGGCAAGAAAGACTGGAGAAAATGTCGTCGGATGCCTCTAATATACCCCTGGCGCACTGACGGCAGGGAAGAAGCGACAGCAACCAACGCCTGAACAAGACTTTGGAATTCGGGCCGACTGCGGAACCGCCTGACGGCAGGATAGCCCAAGTGTGATGACTGCAGCAGGGTAACACGATGAACATTCAGAGATCCAAGTAGAGGTATTAGACAGATTTTGGAAGTTTTATGAAAACTTGTATAAAGCAGAGAAAGTGTAAATGTAGAAAGGGCACAAATGGAAATATTTATGGAATACTTAAGTATGTTGAGGTTAGAGTAAATGAGGCTCAACAATTAACACTTATGACAACAGGAGATGAGATAAAAACAGTGAGATATAATCAATCTGCAGGAACTCCTCAATGAACAGACGGTATTCCTGCAGAACTTTGGAAACTAGGAGGGCATGTACTGAATCTTGTGTGGTTAATGTAACTTCTCAATGCAGCTGTTCTTAGTTAAGGTCTCTTTTCCGATTTTTGTAGTTCCTGTATAAAAATATGTACAGAACATAATAACCTTAACTGGTACTTGCAGTGCTGCCTATAGGAAGACAAAAATGGCGTCTTCTCCTTCAATATTTCACATTACAGAAAAGCTACTTTTGCGTTACGTTTTACAAACTAGCTATATATATATATATATATATATATATATATATATATATATATATATATATATATATATATATATAGAGAGAGAGAGAGAGAGAGAGAGTAAATTTACTGTCAATCTGAAGACAGTCATAGACTGGTAACCAGGTTGTTAAATGTAATCTGCACAAAATATTATTTACAATTCCAAATATTATAATTTACAAGGCATGCATTTTACAGAAACAAATCATGTGCACATTCTATTACAAAAAAAACGAGAATTTAGTTTTTCAAGATTAATAAAAAACATTGTTAGCAGTACACATTTGTTATACCTCTTTATTGCAGCAATAAACTAATAAGATTTTCACAGAAGCTTTTTGCTATAGTGTTTGTGTCTTTCTGGTCTCTTAAAACTATAATTACTATACAGTATAAATCTGACTACTGTTTAGTTTTAAAGGAAGCATAATTGGTACATGCATGTCTCTTCTAGCTGCTGCATATCAAAGAGCAAGACAGTTGCTGCACTATATTTAACCAGTAAAGAATGTCTATATAAAATGAATGGTAGTGGATTCATATTTATGTTTGCTAGCCGCTGTACTCACATTGAAATACTAGTTGTTGCACTGATAAACTAAGAGGAAGCCTACTTTAATATTTATGCACTTTGTACTCTTCCTTTGAACATATTCACCTGTACTGGAAAGTTGCTACAAATACATAATTAGAAGTTAAGCACTGACTGATGCATCCATTTGATGCATTTAACCTTTCATAGATGTGTGTCTGTGTGGGGAAAAAAGAAATATACATATATATATATATATATATATATATATATATATATATATATATATATATATATACACATACATATATATATATATATATATATATATATATGGGTCTACCTGATATTGTCGAAATTCAACTTTAGAAACACGAGACTACTTTGCCAAAAACGGACTTTATCGAAAGTTCACATCACCGGAGTTTTACTCCAGGAAAGGACACATGTGACCACCATGGCAAAACTCTGAGATCGTACTACAGTGGGGGAAAGGGCAAATTTCCCCATGGTGGCCAAGTGTGTATATGTGTGTGCGCGTGCGTGTGTGTAAATAGATATGTATATATATATATATATATATATATATATATATATATATATATATATGGGTTCCATACACTAGATCGAATTTCCACTAATTCGAAATAATGCATGGAATGCTCACTGCAGCGAAAGTGCACTTAATCGAAAGTGCACTTACGCGAAGTTCAGTACAATGAATGGGTGTTGTACTGAACTTCCGTCCAGTACTCACGGACCTTAGGGTTAGGGCACGGGTCACTATGACCCGTGCCCTAACCCTAAGGTCCGTGAGTACTGCAGCGCAGTGAAGGACATAGCAATGTCCTCCACTATTGTGCGATAGTCACGGACCTTAGGGTTAGGGCATGGGTTAGGGTAAGGGGATAGCTTTACTAACTATCCCCTTACCCTAACCAGTGCCCTAACCCTAAGGTCTGTGACTATCGCTCCATAGTGGAGGACATAGCTTGTTCTTTATGTCCTCCACTGTGTTGCGGTGTTTTCGGTGAAGTGCACTTACGCAAAAGTTCACTTTCGTTAACGTGAACTTTCACAGAAGTGAGGCTTCCTATTACAAGTTCGAAGTAGTGAGCTTTCGTTCTTGTAATAGGACTCCATATATATTTATATATAGACAGACACACATATATATATATATATATATGCACACACACATACATATGGGTATCTATATAACACTTTTATTGAATTATCAAGTAAGACATAGGCAAACACCTATAAAATAAAACAAACCATATTAACATGTTTCCAGTTACAGACATTATACATCACATGTATTCCTATCAGCAATCCAACATTACATAAAATGCTAAATTCCTGCTTCCCTTAAACCTCATTCCCCCTCTAAAAAACTCTGTACCCATGAGCTACCACAGAGGTGGTAGTCTACTTAACACCGAAAGTGTGATAAGAGATCTTGGGACACAGGTGGACAGTAGTCTCTCCTTTGATAATCACATCGCCATAGTAGTCAGGAAATCCTTATACGTGGCACACCTCATCACAAAAGGTTTCTCATCCAGGAAAAAAAGAGGTCATTGTTCCCCTCTACTCGTCACTCATTAGACCGATTATAGAGTACAATGCCCCTTTTGGTATGCACCTCACAAGACATCTACAACAACTGGAAAGGCCGCAGAAATACCTCACAAAGAGGATTACTGGCCTCAAACAGATGCCCTACGCAGACCGTCTCAAAAAACTCCAGCTTTACTCTGTCGTATATCGCCTACTCAGAGGCAATCTCTGCCTAACATACAAAGCTATGTCAAACCCAGAGCTGTTGGACATGCTCCACTTAAAGAAATCCCATTTCCTCTGAGGTACACACTTTAGGGACCTAAACCTTGTCACTACAATAAACAGAACATGCTGGAGGTATAGATTTCTGTCCCAAAGACTTCCCATACTCTGGAACAGACTACCTATCTATATCAAAGAAAGCTCCTCATTAGCACTCTTCAAGAAAAGTCTTGATGATTGGATGGAAAATAGGAAATTCACCCCAGGCATCACCTCTGTGGCTCTGCTCTACAGGAGCACAGGAAAATAATTTTCTTGGGTAGCAAATGCCAGGGTACCTTTTTGGATAGGCTTACATAGGCCCTAGGGCCAATAGCCTAGTACCTACCTATGAACCTATGAACAGTATTCTGTATGTATTATTCCCACAATTTCCATTTTTATATAATTTCTCCTACCCTTTTCTAAAAATCCCACTTCCATTTCTTTTATCTTTGTTACAGCATTCATTACTTCAAATACAGTTTGTTTAGACTTTGATTTGCATTTTCTAGTAATTTTTGCCACTATGACTAGGCAATTCAAATCCTGCATCCTAGTTCAAAATTTTTTTTCCTTAGTTATATCCATTTGCTCACCCAATATTTCTGACAGGGACTCTAGGGAATTTTTAAAAGTCTGCCAACTCATTATACTGCCAAATCATGTATTCCCAGTTGTCTTTCTTCACCATCACATCTCCAACATTTGGCATTTACCTGAGGAAAAAAATCTTTGCAGTCTGCTAGGAATATAAAAATACTTATGCAAACACTTCCAAACAAAAGTCTTAAATCTTCTAGACATTGTTCCATATTTGGGAATCATATATATTCCTCCCATTCTTTCTTTGTGAATTGCTCATCCATTCTCTCTTCCCAGTCTTTTCTAACCTCCTCTGATTGGTTCCTATAGTTATTGTGCAATAGTTTATTGTGCAATACTTTATATGCCCTACTGTGCTGCATATTTGGAAGCCATACACATGTCCTCCCATAGTTTCCTTGTGAAGTGCTTAGCCAATCCTCTCACTCTCTTGTACAAATCGTTTCTAACCTCCTGTGATTAGTTCCTATAATTATTGTGCAATATTTTATATGTCCTACTAATTATTCCTTCTAGATTTAATTAAAAACTCTACCAGAGCAGGTCATTCACTTAATTACCTTAATCTGTTGGAAGGATCAACTTATCCCACTTGATCGTTGCCATCTTCCCTCCCAGACAAATTCCTTAGACTCTTTATCAATTACTGTCTACAACGTTTCCTCCGATTGAAAGAAATATGCTTGACATGTATATAAAACTAAACTAAACACATTTCACTGCTTGTATCTTGCTATCTATAAGCATGTGCTTCCAGTTTCTCATTTTTTATATTATCTCTTGTTTATTCTCTTCTCACATATACTTAGCTGACATAACATAATCCATTCTCCTAACTGATTAATTTTATAATGTCCTCATAAATATGGGTATTGATGAAACAATTAATGTGTGGGAGTATATAGTTTACAGCTATAGCCTTTGTTTTATCTTCATTAATTTTATACACCACAAAAAAACTGTAAACTGTCTCAAAATGTTCCAGAACACTAAGATGTACTTTTTTGGCTTAATCAGCTACAAAATAATATCATCTGCAGATAAACCCAACTTTTCTTGATTACCATACAAATTATATCCTTGAATTTCTGAGTCACTTGTTTTCTTTACCAATAGCTCTAAATATAAAGCAAATAACAAAGGGGAAGATGACATCCCTGCCTGGTTCCTCTGTACAGACTCAGTTTACAAGAGAGGAACCCTCCCACTTACAATTTTGCCTCTGACCCTTCACACTAATAAGCTTATTTAGAAAGATGTATATAAGAGAATGCCAATTCTTCTATTGCCCTTTTCATAAAATCCTAGCTTATTCTGTTGAAAGCTTTCTCTGCATGAAGACCCACTTAAAGCAGTGGTATTTTCTTACATTTTACATTCCTCTGTATTATCATTGTTCTGTTAACATTGTCAAATGTTTGTGTCCCCTCTACCAAACCACACTGGTCCATATCTATCAATTTTGGCAACATCTTTGCCTTTCTTTTAGATATAATAGTCATAAGCACTTTATAATCATGGTTTACTACTGAAATGGGCTTATGTGAAGCGGAGTCTGATGGGTCTTTGTAGTTTTTAGGTATTACAGTCACCACAGCTTTCTTTCAGGATGTTGGTGCTTCCCTTCTTTTTAAAATACTGTTAAACAAAACTTTCCAGATCTTTATAATTTTCTTCCCTCCTAGCTTCCAAATTGTTACAGGAATAGCACCTATTCCTGGGGGCTATTCCTCCATATTCTTTACAAATCACCATTTTTATCTTATTTCCTCCTGTCTTAACTGTTAATTTTTGAACCTCGTCTACCTCTAATATTGGCATACCCAAGTCTTCCATAAATATTTCCTTTTGGGCTTTTTCTTGATTTCCACATTCCTCTGCTTCATACAAATTTTCATAACATTTCTGAAATACCCTTAACACCTATACAGGATCTTAGGTTATTTTTCTTGTTATAGGCTCCCTAAGTTTAGCAACAATCCTTTCAGCTGCCTAAGTTGTTATGCTAAAACTTTTTGTGCTCAGGACTTAATATCAAAAAACAGTTGCTTAACATCAATCAAGCTTTCTAAACTCATGCAAATTTTCCAGATACTCCCTTATTTTCTCTTTAGCATTCTGCATTTGTGCCTTTTCGTGTTCTTTGAGATCCCCCTTATTCTGCAATACTTTAACCTTTGTTAACCCCGCTAAATAATCCATACTTCTTGACCACATCTCTTTTTCTTTTACTTCTACCTGATTTTTAAACTACACTTTCATCTTATCCCACTTACTACCCATAACTTCTGAAGAACTTTATATCCCTCCAATAACTCCCAAACAATTTCCACTACCCGTGCCTTAAATTCATCTCTTTTTAACAGGTAGATGGGGAAGTACCAGTGTCTCATTTGTACTTCATTACCCTGCATTTTTCATCTTACTTGTTACTAGTGCATGATCTGAAATAGTTATTGGATGTGTGTTAGAACTGTCAATTAAATGCACATGTTCCGTGAAATATACTTTCTGTAGAGTCTAGCTCAGCCATTGCACCCTGTGGAATAATATGTAAATTCTCTCAGAGTTCCAACTACTGCAGTCATATCTTCAACACCAAATATTTCACACATTTCTTCAGGTACCTACCCTCTTTTGTTATATTTTCCCATCTAGGTCCCCCAAATACATCCTCACTGTTGCAAATCAAGTTCCTGTCCACACCTATACATAATATTCCCTGATGAAAACTTATCACCTCTCTCAAAATATTCTCAAGTTCCATAATAGCAATTTTAGGTAGAATATAAACATGTCAGCATAATCCTCCTCCCTTGCCAGTAGCTCCACCACCACAAATCTACCATTACTATGCTTTTTCTCCTCTTCTATCACCACTGTGGCCCCTCCAGCAATTAGTAAGAGTATTTCCCTTTTCCTTTGTCCCCGATACTCTGCTGAATATCCCTCCTGATATCCTTTCTTTATCAAATTCACATGCTCATTTCTTTCCAAGTGCATTTCCTGTGGCATTGCTATTCACACTTTGCATTTCCCAGTACAATCAATACTCCTTTCTTTTTGTCCATACCTGTGAGGCCCATTCACGTTCCAAAACAATATATTTAGCACAGCCCTTAAAATAAGAAGTTATTATTCCTACCTATTATTTATAACAGCTTTTTTAAATGTCAATTTCCAGCTTTTGTGTTACACGCACTCACTAATGTTTGGAAAGTAGATATTTTATACAGTTGTTTCTTGTTATCTCCATTTGGATCTATGTCACATTTTACAGTACCTTTTGTGTTAATAAAAACCCTCACACACAAAAAAAAAAAAACACGGGCCCAGAACCTATAACTTAAAACAAACACACTCCAAGAACCTACTAACTTAAAACACACTCCCAGAACCTATTAACTTAAAACAAACACACAAAACTATGTACACCTTCAAATAATGAATTTTAACTTTCCTGATAATGACAACTGTCCCAAACCGAGAGCTAAATACACAGGAAAAACTTAATCTAAAATTAAAGTTACCCATGCTAAAACACACACAACCTGTGCTCCTATTTACACTAATTGTTTCTTGTTCTTGTCTTATCTTTATTACCCCTCCCAGATGTGAAAAACAACTTCTATGTTTTCAGAAAACATTAACTTTTGGCCTTAAGAAAAGGTGCACTGGGTATATTTAAATAAAACTAAATTATACACTACTCTAATAAATACATTGAAGTTTTTAGTTACCAGAAAGAATGATATCGCTTATTCACTTTCAATCATTTCAAATTATTTTTTTTACTGAACTGCTTGTCATTGTACATTTTGAGTACACATTTTTCTTAGTAAACAATGACCAGACCCCTCAATTTATTGACTTCACCTTTAGTCAGCTTGTTTCATGAAAAAATAAGATCAAAATGTGGATCTATCTTCAGCTCCAGATGTCTCAACTGGCACTGAACATTTATTTGCTTAAAGAAAAATAGTTATTACATTTTGGTCACTCATTTTTAAAACCCATTTGCATTCACAAAAAAAAAAATCATTAGATTAAGCCAAGGGCATTAATTCAGATATTTACCTATGCAAGAGTAAAAGAAAGCATTGCGATTCTATGTACATTATATAGGGTTATCACCTGTCTGTCTTTGTGAGGGAGTCCCTCTTTGGGCAGTTGTGTCCTGTGAAAAAAACTAAAAAATGGCAAATACGCTGAGATTTTAAAAGTTTTCGTTAACAGTTGCATAAAACAGTCACTTTGTATCTAAACAGCTAAATGTTATATGAAATAGCATAAGCAACTCCAGTGCTACAAAATAAGCTTTTATTTTGTTAAAAAAATGAAGTTCTGTCTTTTACAATGGCTGTGTGTATGTTTTGTCCTGCAAAATCTTACCTTTCTATAAAAAATGTCTCACTTTGGGCCATCTGGAAAGGTAGCAACCCTAACATTGTAATCAGTGCACTTTTACATCCTACCCGGACAGCCCAAGATTACAACCTATTGATTTAAACATGCTTTTGTCTAGCCTTTCTTCTCTTTACAATGTAAGGCCTACATTTCTTAAAAAGAGAGAAGGAAAAAATGCACCTGTGTACTTCAGTATCTTTATTACGTGCAATAATCACTAACATACTTTACTGTATCACATGCGATTTATATCACAAAAAGTTTTATACAAATACATTAAAGAAAGGAAATTGTTCTAGTTACAGCTACTTTTCCATCTTTTTTTCCTTTTAGTGTCCTTCAAAATATTAATGACATGAAGTGGGGCATATGCCTCTCAGTCCCCTAACAAAATTCCAATATTTCTCAGCCACCTTTTCTTGTAAAGCCATACTTCACAAATGTGACTAATGCTTTATAGTCTCACGTTTACTCGTTAATTTCAGTGTTGCTGTTTTTCTTCTTATTCATCACCATCTCCTAACCCAGTGCAAGGTACTGCTGATTCTTCTACTCAACTCCTGTGTTTTTTTGTCAGTCTCTCAAGCATTTCACTTTGGAACATTGGAAAAGGTTTCATTGGCAAAGTCTATGACCCTTAAAAACAAAAGAATGAGAAGCAGAGTTACCTTCTGTTTGATGGCCCAATGCCTTACTGGACAAACATTTGTATTTCCCCCTTAGCCTGTTCTACATAAAAAAGAATTACTTTAATCCTCCAGGAAAAAATATTCTAAAGACAGCTGGATGCAGCACCTTGAATCTCACATCTGCTATCAACATTCCCTGATTGTTGGAACAAATCTGTCTCCCTTCTGCCTGGTATGCAGTGAATAATCATTTTCCATTAACACTCAACTGTTTCCAGCTTTTAATACTTTGCCCTTTTTGCCACCGTTTTTGCCAGGATCAATTACTCCTGCTGGTACGATTGCATCTTTACTAATACAGGTCTTGGCTTCTTCACATGGCCAAGTATGGAGCATACACATGATGTGCCCTTTTAATTAACAGATTTTGCTGTGAAATACCAGTATAGTTGCTTATTTGTGCCTTCATAAAAATTAATACAATCTGTTCCTTCTAGCTTCTCTGATAGAGCAGAAAATCTCAGATTTTCTGTACATGCTCTGTGTCCTCTAATTCTACCATGTTTTGAAACATCTCAACTTGAGCAGTCTCATACTCAACCAGTCTTTTCTTCATTCCAACCTCTGACTTTTGCAGGTTTATCAGTTCATCCAATTATCTGTTTAAAGCTTCTATTTTTTTCCAGCCTTTTGTTACATGAGTTAATATATTTATTCAGTGTTTTGTTTATTTTAATCAGCTCTAAGCACATTTGATTTATTTATTTTTTCTTCTAGATTGCTGGAAGCCGTATCTTGCACCAAAGCTGGAACCTGAACTGCTGAGCTACAGGAGTTACCTTGGTCAGTGTTTTCTCTTCATCTTTTCTAGCTGATTTTCTTTCAGGCTCTCTTAGTTTCCTATTTGCTGGCATTCAGGCAGTGTACTTACTAGTCAGTAAATGAGTTTACTAAAAGTGGCAGAGTTCCTGGCCCGTGTCTTTCAGCTTCTTTTTTCACATTGGCAGACGTGAATTCAAGCTGTTGATCAGTGTGCAGCCATCTTGGAAAGCAAAGTCGTGTGATAAACACGGCTCCTTCCTGGGTGACCTCACATAGAGGAACCCCCTCCGTAGGTAGCCATGCTGCAATCACATGCATTTTTGCTCTGAATCATAAAACAATCCTGATCTGTAAAAGTCTAACATGTACTTGATGATCAAGGATATCAAAGTCTGATTAGGATCCAGATCACTTCTCTGGACCAAAGAGGGAATCTTCTCCATTTTGCTATGTATGACTTCCTTGTATTTGTTTTCCTAGTCTACCTTAAGACAGAAAGCATTTCCTCAAAAGCATGTATGCCTAAAGGGAATGATAGCGAGATCATCCAAGCAGCCAGCCTTGGAGTCTTTAGGTTGGGGAGTATAAGCAACCCCTTGTCTAGAATCAAAACACTATACACAGCAGATCAAGCCTTCTGTCCTGTCCTTACCATACTCAGCAGGAGGGAGAACCTGTGCCAGTTTTGGCCTACCCTCTTTAATGCTCTGTATTACACTGAGGAGAAAATGGGCTTGCACAGTTTGCTTCTCCTTTTTAAACATGGTTATGAAATCATCACATTTTCAACTGTTACATACATTAATGGAAAACAAGTCTTAATAACAGTTTCCATTATTACCATCAAGCAGTACACGTACACATGCCAACTGATTTAGTCAGTGAGAGTGGGGCAACAGGTTGCACACATGCCTTTGGTGAAAAGGCTGTAGGTTCTATTTCCATACCAGGCAGATGGATTTCTGACCCTGCAGTGCAGCATAAGAGGAGTATGTCATCCTTAAGAAGAGATTTTAAACTGAGGTCCCATCTCCCTTATTTGGCGGTATCTCAGGTGAATGCAAAAGATTCCACAGCACCTATCAAAAAGAGTAGGAAACATTCCCTGATGCCCTGGTCAAATTTTCCCTTGTAATACAAATACCACTTTGGGTCCCCCCATGAAAAAGGTCACAAGCCCAGTGGAACTAACAGAGTCAACAGAGGATAAATGAATATGTTTTCTTCTTTAGACTTTTCAGTCGAACACTGCATATGTTGCTTAATTCCTGCATTCCATTAAACTTTATTCCTCCTCTAGAATATTATTCTTCCCACACAATTTAGTTTCTACAAACATTACCGGTTTATTTTTCTAAAGTTCCTTCCTCCATTTATTTTATCTCCTTTTACAATATTCAGAACTTTCATCTTGTTTGCTACAGATTTTGATTTCATTTTTCGAATAATTGTTTTTTGTCTGTAGCCTTAAACGTAGAAATGCCTTACTATGTATATGCAATTCAGGTCCTATAGCCCAACTCAAAAGAACCATTTGTTTACATCCATTTGATAACCCAACATTTGTATGAAACTACTCTACAAGTAGGGAATTCTAAAAATTGCCAACTCGTTACTTTCCCAAACATGCTCCAATTACCTCTCTCTTGCATCATTTGCTATCTACCTGAGGAAAAAAATCCTCTGAGGTCTACATGGGGCATAAAAATAGGTTCTACTATGAAATGTCAACTTCCTGAAAGCTGACAAGCTGAAAAGTTGAAAAACAATGCCCAAAACACAAAAGGGCAAAAAGTTAATTTTGCCCCATATTCCCACCAGCAAACATATATATCCCAATGTGAAGAAGGCAGGAATCTCCCAAAGGCTGCCTTGTCGCTACGGTTGTCTGGGTGGGGGTCCCCTACGTGATTCGTGCCCGTCATGCCTGTTGCCGACGTTGAAAGCTAAATCAGCCGGCAATCCTCCAGTTTCTCTTGCCCCAGATCTCAATTGCCCTCTTGGAAGCCTGTATTTACATAGTCTCTTGTCTCTCAAAAAATAAGAAAATAGCAGCCTTTACAAAAAAAAATTATCAATGTAACAAAATACCAGCAAATGACTCTTAAGACAAGCTACAAGATGCTAAATACTAAGTACATCACAGGGGAAGGATACACAAAAATCTCCTAGTGCAAAGCACCCACCAAAGAGGAAGGAGGGTGTTTAATACCAAAAAGCACCTGTTTAGGGGCTTCATGGCATGTGTGGTCCAAACTGTAAATTGTCCAAGGAGAGCAAAATACTGCAGGAGTCATCAATAAAAGTATGCAGTACAAATCAATGAGGAGAGGATACCCGCGAGTAGGTGTAGGAGGGTAAAATTGCAATGATGCAGTGGCAAACCCTGCTCAGGAAATTGTATATCCAAGTAGGGAGAGAAATAAATAACAAATGTGTCCAAGCTTCCTCCAAATAATGTGGTGTCTAGTAGAGTAATAGTAAAGCTGTGGTAGTGAGGTCTGGGAGTGCTGTTGGGGTCTGTAGAATGTGGTGGATCTACCCTTTCTGTGAATTAGAATTGAGGAATTGTTTTGGAAATTCTTTGTATCCAGTCTTCCGAATTTGGATATTAGCCTTCCTGTCCTTCCTCCAGTTTTCTTGTAGGCTACAAGCTGCTGTAGGTGTTTGTCGCTTTCCTTGTTTTCTGTTTTATGCTCTGGAAACCATTGGTGTTTTTTAACTGTATATGGTTGTGCTTAAATCTGTCATTTTAGGTTTTTAGGCATTAATGGGTTTTTTATGGCATGGATACTACCTTAGGCATATGGACACTTTCTGGATTAATGGTTAGTTAAAAGGTCTTGATGTTCTTGGAACCCCTTGCTTGATGGAAAAGTCCTGCTGTTTGCACTGCCATTAAGGCCAGTTTCTAGTTTTTTCCATGACAGGTGTTATAGGAAGGCAGTGTTATCTGACAGGTTTGTTGTAGATCTGCTCTTGGACCCGCTGTTTTCTGGTACAAGGTTCAAGCCCCATGCTGGTAATGGTGGTTTCCTAGGAGGTGTGGTTTTCTTTGAGATCTTGTTGGGGAGATGCCAGGTGGAGGATGCTGAAAGAGAGGGAGTAAAAAAGCTGATTAGATAATAAATAGTATTCTTGCAAAAATTGAGGGATAGGCTCCAAAATGGGGTGTGAATAAATGTCTAGCACTCCAGATGTTCTGCACCATGTTGTTAAATGTGGTGTCATCTTCCATTTCTTTTTTTCCTTCCTTTTCCATTTTCCTGCATAGTTCCTTCTATATTTCCTTCTTGTTGAAGGTCTTGTTGACCCTTTCTGTAAATGTCATTTTTAGTTACTGCTATGTGAAGTTCCATCAAGTTATTGCTAAGGTATGTTAGGTTTGTTCAGTGTTGGATGTTGTTTTTAGTTATTTCTATGCCAGTTATGTTTAGGTGTTAACACATATTCATCATTTTTGATTTTGAGAATGGGTACCAGTTTTGTACATGCTTGGGTTTAATTAGTTTGTCTATCTTGGTTTCCAGCTATCCTTTTTAGTGATCCCATTTATTTGCACTTGATTTTCAGTAGTACCTTGTGAATTTCCGTGCTCTGAGGATAATGTATGCTGTTGATTTTCAGTAGTACCTTGTGTATCAAGGAAGAGGTGGAAATGCATATGCTGTCAGGCCTTTCCATTTGAAGGGGAGGGAGTCCAGTGGGAATGTGCAGATCTATTTTGTTTGGCATTCTCTTTTTTGGTGATGCCATTGATGTGGGGAGGGTGCATCATCCATTCGTGGCATTCCTGTCTGTCTTTGTGATGGCCTTGAAGATGTTAGGTGTTGTTTCCATCATATATTATATTGCCTGTAACTGGACAAAAGCTATCCAGAGCCATCTTCCAAAAAGTCATCTTGTGCTGTGGTCTTGTAGAACTATATGCCCTGTTGTTGTCTGTGTCTAAAATGGTGTTCAAAATGGGGTGCAGTTTGAAAAATTCTGAATTTTGGGATGCCCAGTTTTGGTGCAGTTTTTCTTTTGGTTTATGTGCAGGTGCAGTGGGTCCTTTGTCTGTCAGTCCCTGCCTCCACAGTCCTCCTCATGTGTCCATTTCATGTTAGGCCCACTTTAGGGGTCTCCTGTTTTTGGTTGGGCATGTTTGTGGAAGGGTAAGCCTGGGTTAAGCTGACATGCCCGCCTGGGATTTTTAAGTTTTCCTAGAGTGCCAAGGGTAAGGATGGTGTCTTTTTTGTGCATTTATGTGTATTGTGTATCTGTCTTTTTGTGCACTCTGTAGCTTTTTTCTACCTTCTTAATATGTACTGTTTGTGTGCATGGATGCATGGCATGCCAAGCCTGTTTCTGATTTTTCTCTGAGTTTGTTCTAGCTGCTGTTAATTTGTTCTGGTTAAGAGCTGTCTTTTTGTTTTTCTCTTTTGTTTTTTCTCTGTTTTACTGTGTTTCATTCAGTTAGTGTAGTCTTTGCCTCTAATGTAAAATCTCTTTGTGTATGTTTTTGTTGTTGGACGCCCAGGACTTGTGAAGTTGTAACTTATCTGTGTGTTTGCCAGCTTGTTTTTTGCTTGCTGGACTGCTGTGATTTGTTGTCCGCTTGCTGTATCTCCTGTTTTGTGTTGGCTAAAGTGAGCTTAGAATTGATACTGATGCAATGATTTTGTGTGAGCTATTGATGCCAGGTATTTTGCTGTACTCTGCAATGCAGATAAGCCAAAGGGCAATGATGAGAGAATTGAAGTCAATGCTCTGATCCTGCAAGAAATCTGAGGTATCTTCTGCCTCTTGTTGAATGGGGACCTTGATGGCCACCTCCTTGAGATCTAGAGTTACCCACTGTATCCTTGCCCAGCATGGGAAGAAGTTGCTTTTGGGTCAGCATTTTGATTTAAGGACAATGATGGTATGTCAGAGAATAGGTTTTAGTTTTTAGGTTCAGTTTTTCTTTTTTCTTGGTACTAGAAAAATTCTGTCTGAAATTTTTTGCCCTGTTCTGTCATTGGTTCTCTTTCCTCTTTCTACTTTTTATTCTGGGTAGCTATCTGGTGCAGGGCTTCTATTTTTGGTTTGGCATTCCTCTTTGTGCTTTTTTGTTGGTAAAGTGTGTGTTGCAGGACTGTACTTTTGTTTTCTAGACTAAGGTTTGCCTTTTTTCTTTGTGATGTCCACTTAATTTTGCTAATAATAATCCAAATTTGCACGGTGCTGCTAATGTTTAATACATTGTGATGCTGGAGCCACTGTGCAGTATGCACTGTCGGTTGGTGTTGCCTCAGGATGTGTGCGCTGTCCTGTGGTGCCTTGCTCCTGTCCTCCTTCTGTGCCTCCTCCCCCTTGTTTTCTGCCCCCCCTTGTGATCTTTCCCTGCCCTTGAAAATCTTGAATTGGCGCAGTTCCAATTTTTGGCAGGCCAGTTCCTGCTGAACCTGTAGGAAATCTCTGCCTTTGGTAACTTGGTGTTCTCTTTTTTTTTCTCTTTTTTTTTTTACACCTCCCTTCCATTAGACAGGATCTTTACAGTGCTTATCCATCCAGCCTAGCATGCCTTCTACTTCATCCCATTTCTTTTCTTTTTCAGCATCTCTCATGCATTCTTATCACTGACTGGCTCATTCTGTCATGATCCCATGCCCATCTTCTTATTTTATTTACATTTGGTTTTAAACCTGTTGGATGTTATTCACATTTTTAATTCACTTTTTCTAATCACATTTTTTATCTAAAGGATCATATTTTTAATTAGCTTTTAATTAACTGATCAAGCATAAACTCTGGTTGGATCATGTGAAACTGACAGTTTAAAGCTCTAGCAGCTGTAGAGAGACTTTTAGCCCCACTTCTTTTTTTGCTCTCTCTTAAGGACCTGCCTGTTCCCTTTTTTAATGGGTTTGGGGGTCTGCCAGAGGCCAGGCGCCTGTAGTGGTTGGGGATCTAGTTGCACTGCTCTTAAATAGTGTATGGATGAGGTCTGGCACCCTGGAGTATCATCCTGGATATGGGTGCTGGCACTGGAGTTGGATTATCAAAGGTGCACATCATGACAGGATCAACTACAACAGACAGGACAGGAGGACAGGAAGTGCAGAAAAGTCCTAAGCTGCAGTGTATCAGAGAAAAATAAGCCTTTTTTCTTAAATCAATCAAATTCATGTGGCCATTGGAATTGTTCTCTCATGGCATGTAAGGTTTCCCCAAGGGAGAATTCCTCTCATCTGAGAAGAGAATGGTGGATGGATTCTTTCAGCTGGTCTCATAATTAATTGGAAAAAGTCCTCTGGTGGCTGGTCTGGAATGCTGGTCATCCGCATAGAATCATCAGAGGACACACAGGCTCTTTCTGGGGGCCCTAGGTCTCTGGTCTGGGGGTGAGATCAGATTGGTGAGAAGATTCTGGATCTAAGAGCATTCTGCATCTGGTGCTGGGTAAGAATAGGCCTGAAGTGGCCTGAAGTGGGGGTGGTTTAACAGGCACAGGCACTTTGTAGGCTGTTTTGCTGGCTTGGGCCCTGGCAAAAGGCCTTAATAGGCATGGCTGCAGGAGGCCTTGCAGCACCACGTGCTGGGATAGAGATATCAAGGGGATAAATCAGTAGGACACCAGCAGCCTAAAGAAATTGCGAAGTATGGATTCAGGGGCATCATGAGGTCTGTCAGTAGTATTCGGTAGAAGATTGTTTTGTAGGGTTTTGGGTTTTTTTTCTCACTTCCTGAGGAAACCTTGTTTTGACACTTTCGAAAACCGTTCCACCGGACCGCTGAAAGAGTGTCTCTTTTTAAAAATTTCTTGGATCCGGTTTAACAATTTTCGGCAAGCATTTTAAAAATCTAATAATGTGGAGGCAAACTCCGACCCAAACCGACGCGAAGCCTAAGCATTCAAAGCCACCGAAGAGCGCAGCCCGGGGGGAATGAGCCGCGGGGGCTGGAGGGCTAAGCAGGGGCGAGTGGAAGGGAATGAAGCAAGGCATAAGGTTTTATTTGGAGTTAGTTAGTTAGTTTTTTTTTCTGACATCTGAGGCAGTTTTTTTTCTGAAGAGCTGGGGCTGAGTAAGAAAGAGTCCAAAGTCAAGTTAAGTCTTGGGTAGTAGTAATCTAGTATCTGACTCTCTCTGCTTGACCGGCGCTTCTGCTTGCGGAACTTGGGCGCCAAAGAAGACTGAGGAGAAAATGGGAAATGATGCACTTTATGCCTACCAGACCAGCAGAGATGGGTGAAGTCGAAGTGCCACATCAGCCCGCCGGACCCAGACTTTGATCCGGCCGACTGAAGGCTGCCCTTGCGACACAGACAACATTTTTGTTATGACTGCAGATGCATCCATGAAGGACATCAATGAATCACAGTTGGCGCACACTTAGAAACCACACTGTTAAAGATTTTCTACTGAAAACAGTGTTCAGCGTTATGCCTTTTGTCTTTTTTGTCCTTTATTTTGGCCCTTGAGCAATTTCACCTCAAGCAACTGTAAGGACACGATAAAAATACCTATGCAAAAACTTTCGTGCATAAATCTTAACCCTTCTGGACTCTGCTGCATACTTAGGAGCCTTATAGATTTCTTCCCATTGTTCCTTTGTAAACTGCAGTTCCATTATCTTTTCTGAAACTTTTCTAGCCTCCTCTGTGTCATACATTTTTCATGAAGTACTTTATATGCCACACTGTCCTAGACTCAACTGAAAACTCTACCAGAACTGGTCTTTCATTTAGCACTCTCATACTGCTTTCTCTTTGCCTATACTCTCTTACCAATTGCTGACAGGGAAGGCAGTCTCTAACCTGCAGTCCAAACTTCTGCTTAGCCTTACCCACTCTTATTACGATTCTCTCCTGAGTTATTTGCTCCCACTACCTTGGTTATTTTGTCAATTTCCTCCAGTAAATTCCAGTCCGCTTTTTCTTACTTCCTGTACTACTATACCTGTATTGTTAATTTATAAATGTATTAATCAGGTAAGTGCACTACTTTAAAAACCCTTTTCAGGCATGACCCAAGCCAGCTGGCATTAAAAAGTAATATTAAATAATATTAAAATGCAAACACAAATAATGTTGATAACATTCTTAGTTAAAGGCTGCAAAAGGCAATGATTAAAAAGACAATAAAATATGGTGCAATTATTGTAATACAGTAATGGGTAACTTAGTAAATTAAGACAGTGAAGAGAGAAATATTTGAAGGAGGTGGCAATAAGGAGAGAGAAGGTAGAGTACAGCTGAAAGGTGTGTGAGAGAAAGTGAAGTAAGTTGGCCAAAAGATCTTGAAGCACAATGTGGTGGCCAGATATCATCTAAAGCGACCTGAGGTAGGGAACCTAATAAAACTTTTTTTGTACAGTACAGTGTAACAACTTCTAATTTGATGTTGTCCATTTCATTATGCATCACGAATGGGTCAGCAATGATAGAAGGATTCAACCTGAGCGAAACTCTATCCTTAAAAAAGGTTATCTATGGTGGTTAAGAAGACAGCCTGCAATTCTGAAACTTTCCTGGTTGATGTAACAGCCACAAGAAAAGCCGTTTTCTATGACAAGTATTTCAGCTTTCAGCTCGCAAGAACTAGCAGGTTCAAAAGGTTTCTGGGTGAGACCTTGCGAACAAACTTAATATCCCCAAGGAGGGAAGGATCCTTGACTGGAGGTCTTAGGTGAAAAACCCCTTTTAAAAATGCCCAACAAAGTTTGGAAAAAGAAAGGGTAAAGGGAAAACCAACTCCCTTTCCAACATGGAAATTGGTGATAGCCATGAGATGTACTTTTATAGCAAAAAAAACTCCCTCATGGAAAAGAGAAAAGAAAAACATAAAGACATCTGAAAAGGGGGTCTATATGCCTATATGAAGCCCAGATGGAAAACCTTTTCCATTTGCTATGATAGATCTTCTTGGTGGAGGGCTTTTGAGAAGCAAGGATGATGTCACGGGCAGGTGAAGGAAACCTGGACTTTAACAAAATTACTGGAAGTGGAGAAACCAAGTGGTTAGTTTGATGGATCGAAGATTGGGGTCTGTTGTTCTGTCAGATGTGAAATGAGATCCTGTTTGGGATCCAGCATCCATGCAGGATATTTGCTATGAGACCGCAGGAAGGGGCATCATACCTGATGAGGCCAATGACAGGCAATGAGGATAAGATTGGTCTTCAACCTGCTGGCTTTCTGTAGGACTTTGGATATCAGTGTAATTGGAGGATAAGCATACAGGAGACCCGGGGGCCAATCGTGGACTACAGCATCCCTGGGAGACTCCCCTGCTGGGGGGATCACAGCGAAGTATCTGCTGCATTTGTTGTTTAGGGGGGAGGCAAACAGATCTCAGCAAGGTTGGCTCCACGGCTGAAAATCTCGTTCGCTACTGACTGATTTGGGGACCGCTTGTGAGGACTCAAAATGGACCTGCTCAACTTGTCCGCCAGAATGTTGGATTTTCCAGGGATGTCAGGTGTAATGAGAAAGCAGTTGGAAGCAATCTCCCATTCCCAGAGTCTCATGGCTTCTCTGCAGAGTGGGTAAGATCGGGTTCCCCCTGCTTGTCAATGTACTATACCAGTGAAATGTTGTCCGTCAAGACTGCAATCGTTCCCAGAGGAAGACAGTCCTGAAAGGCTTGCAGCGTGAGGTGGACTGCTCTCATCTCCAGGAAGTTTATGCTCAATTTGGTCTCTAAAGGGGACCACATGCCTTGGACCATCCTTCCCTGATAATGGCCCTCCACCCCAACAAGGAAGCATCCCCCAACAAGGAAGCATCCGTGATCACTGTGGCCACATGAAGGGCAAGGACAAAGGGCCATCCAAGATGAAGATAGTCTGTGAGCATCCACCTCTGCAGGTGGTGTCTGCAAAGTGGTGTAAGTTTGATCGGGGTAGATAAAGGATGATACCTGAAAGACCATTGAACCACCAGAGTCCACTGGAGAACTCTCGTGAAGAACCTGGCTAGAATGGCAGCTGACATTGAGCCCAAGGCTATAAGAACTAGGTGAGTTGAAGGAGACAGTGTGTCTAGTAAACCGTTTACCTGCAGCCTGAGAGATGATATTCTTTGTAAGGGAAGAGCTGCCACCTGAGTTACAGTGTTCAACTGGGTGCCAGTGAATTCAATCACCTGAACCAAGGTCATCCTGGATTTTGACATGTTCACTGTGATCCTCCGATGGAAAAATAAGAGCAGCATCACCTGAGTCACCCTGAGTAGTTGATGCTTTGTGGGTGCCATTAGGAGCCAATCATCCAGGTAGGGGAACACCTGGAATCCCTGCAGACAGAAATACTCTGTGACCACCGCCATGCACTTGGTGAACACCCGGGAGGCAGTGGTGAGGCCAAAGGGCAGTGCTCTGTAGTGGTAATGATAACCCAGAGCTGGAAGTGTAGATATCTCCTGGAGCACCTGTCTATTTTGATAAGATAGTACACATCCTGGAGATCCATTGAACATATCCAATCGTCCTTACTCATGAGTGGCAGAGTGGACTATATTGTAACCATGTGGAACTTTTTCTTCTTGTCAAACAGATTCAGACTGCTTAGATCCAGGATGGGTTAAAGGTCCCCAGTCTTCTTTGGCACCTAAAAGATGCATAAGTTCCACATCCTCGTTGTTGGGTTGGGACCCACTGGATGACTATTTTGTCTAGAAGTTTCTGCACTTCTAGAAGGGCATTCTCCCTCTGACTGGGTGGCACATCGGGAAGATGCTCCCCTGTGTGGGGAGGAGGAAGGAAAAAGGGAATAAAGTAGCCTCTGCATATGATGTTTAATACCCAGGCGTCATTTATGTCTGTCCAGGCTGCTGGGTACAAGGATAGTCTGGTCCAGTGTAGGACAGTCAAGGAGCACTTCAGGAGCACTGAAAGGGCTTGTCAGAGAACGGCCCTGAAGCCCTGGTTCTGTGGACCCTCTCTGCCTCTGGGGCAGTGTTTACCATTAAATCCTCTCCCTCTGCCCCTGGAAGAGGATAAGTCCTGCGAATCAGGGAAAGCCACTTGGGATTTGCGGAACCACATCTTCTTCCTGCTCCGTTGGATCCTGGAAAAGGCCCATTGGGGAGAAGAAAATTTGATCCCTATGGCAGATAAGAGTCTTGCCCTCCTGTTCACTGTGGGTTAGAGTCTCCTTAACCGATGGCCCAAGCAAAGAGGAACCATCAAAGAGGCGTTAATGAACGATGCTTTGAATGGGTCTGCAAACCCATACAGTCTCATCCAGGTATGTCATCTGAAGGCTATGCCTGAAACAGCCGCTCGAGAGGTTCCCTCCACCATGTGGGAGATTAGCCTCATCGATGAGTTAGCAAAAGAAGCTATGGTGTTCAGTGGTGTGGAAACCTTTTTAAAGGTTTCCTCCGACAGTGGCTGCACCAGAGATGTGGACAGTTCCTCCACCAGGTCTCTCTGGAGGTGAGTAAAATGTGCCAGGTAGTTTAATGCACTCAGTAAAAAGGTGGCTGAGGCATACACTTGCTTCCCTTGTCTGTCCAAAGAATGAGACTCTGTTTGGGGGGGGGGGGTGTACAGTAGAGCTCTGTTTGGTGAGCTCTTTTTTGGTGGTTGTCGACACCACAATGGCATCAACTGGGACACCTTTACTCCAGTAGGGGTGATCCTGGGGGGGAGGGGGGGGAGATATTTATCCATGCTTTTTGGGATTGGTTCTAAAGTATCAGACTCCTTCCAACCCTGGCGGGCAATGTGGTCTACAAGCTTGTCCACTGGTGGGATCACCAGGATGTCGATGGTCCCATCCGGAACACCTCCAGGAACACTGACTCCTCCAAGGAAGGGGGTTGGGATGACCAGCCACCCTTTTGTTTCATGATTTCTAAGATATCGCCAAATGAGATATCATTGGGTGGAGATCGGGGAGAACCTTCCCCTTCATCAAAGTCTGTGTCCTCTGTTAAAGACTCCAAGAGGGACTTGATGTGCTTCCTACTGCACTGATGCATCTGGAAGACCTCCTCCGTGGGATACTTGGGGGAGGACTTGGAAGACAGGGGATCCCCTTGCTGAGGGGTTGGCTGGAGGCTCTCTGGGAGGGGCTCACCATGGAACAGACAGAAAGGAGCAAACCTTCGATCCACAGAGGACTGGGCAAGGCCTAGTGGAGGAGGGACTATCTCTCAAGGAGTTGAGAAAGCACTCTCTGCTGCCTGGAATGCAGAGGATGACAGAGGGACCTGCTCCCCTACCCCGGAGGCCGAAGTCCCCAAGGGAGAAAGAGACAAAGCCACCCCGGATCCCACAGCACCAAAAGGCATCGTACCGGAGTTATCAAAGGCCAGGGCCCCTAGAGGAATGGATGGCTCTAAGAAGGACAAAGCTGGAGCCAACACTAACTCCTAGGACCCGCATTGATCCCTTGAATCTGGGACCCGCTCGGATAAAATCTGAGCAGAGCCAGCCTAGCACTCTGTAGAAGACGGGGAAAGGAACATCCCACGATCCGACATTGATCCACTCGGGATCACCAAGCCCTGTGACTCAGAAGCCAAGAGAATTGGAGGAGGAGGCTGAGGTATCAGGGTCAAAGCTCTCACGGATCCAGCGTGGGTCACAGAGGGCAAAATCCCTAGCTGGTTTTGAGCTTTGAGGAAACTCCTCAACACTTAATCCATTTCCAAATGTGAGACCAGAGAGGGCCTGGAGGACAAAGATGAATGTGTCGACCACAATGGTGATATTCTCGGCTGTGCAGTATGAGCAAAGGAAGGTGATTTGCTCTGGTGCTAAGTATTACTCTGAGACTTTTGCTCCGAGCAGGAGTGCTTTGAGGTCCACTCCTGAGATGAAGAGCTATGGATCCTAATAACCCCAGACAACTTCGAGAGGTTGCTCATATCTGAGGTCAATGACTCCGGTATGGTAGATGGTTGGACAGGTGCCAACTCCCTCAGAACCAAAGGGCCTGTCAGATATGGGGAGAAGGGCAGAGCTGAAGGATCCAAAGAAGATGGATCCAAAAGCTTCCTCCTCTTTTCAGAGGCAGAAGCCGATGTCCCTGGGAAAGCAGGGGGGAGGGGTCCACTTCTTCTGAGCGGGAGTCTGGACTCCAGAGGAGGGAAAAAGCCCTCTCAAGATGAGCTTATTCCTCCTATCAGCCAGAGCCCGGGGGTTGAATGCAGAGTAAATATTGCAAGGCATATCCAAGTGCCCCAGGCCCAAGTAATAAACTCACCTCTTGTGGGCATCAGACTGGGGAATCTTATGCCCACAAGAAGCACATCTGTTAAACCCAGTGGGTTTCTCTGGTTTGTCCAACATGTTAAACAGACACGTATGTGCACACACACAAGCACACATACACACACACAGCCAGAAAGGCTAACACACAGAGGCCACCCACACTCTAAGACTGTCTACTAAAAACTGAAAGATAGCGGGAAATTTTTTTTCCCAGCTATAGAGAAAGGAATAAAAAAAGGAGAGACAAAGAAAGGGTGTGAATGACCTAATGCCAGCGAAAAACTACTGGCAGAGTAACGGGAGAAAAGGTAGAACTACACTAAACTGTAAAACAGACAACATAGAGAAAAGCAGAGCTAAATTTCAGAGGAAACAAGAGCTAAGATTTGTTTAAAAAAAAAAAACTACGTACGGACTGTAATGGCAGCAAAAGAGATATGAGGGTTTGAGGAAGAGTGAGGTATCATGGGAAAGAGAGAAGTTTGAGGCTCAGATTGTATGTCTGTACAAATGGCTGTCTTGGATCCGAGGACGGATCCAAAGACCCATTCGTGATGCATAATGAAATGGACATCAGATTTTCCAATTACCCATCAGTTGATTCAAGTTGTGTTTAAATAGGGCTAGGGAGGAACTCTGCTTTGCAAGGATGGGAAGCCTGTTCCATAGAATGGGGATTCTCTGAGAAACACAAGTCTCTCCAACATGTCCTATTTATGTCACAAGCAAAACATAAGTCTTTTAATCTAGTAGTTCTGATGTTGTTTGTTTTGCAGATGTGCAAAAGGTTCATAAAAACAATGTCTAGGGATGCCTTGTACGACAGGCTAAGATCAGCTCTCAGAAGTTTGTATGATACCAAGTAAACAGACAGAGATTTGAGGCAATCAGCAAAGGACAATGTGGTTAATCCCTCTATTCTTTTTGTAAAGAACCTATGTGGATGTTCCAGTGGCTGCACGTGTCTGGTCAGGTACAAACTGAAGGGGGCATTATACTCTATGATGGGTCTAATGAGGACTAAGTACAGTGGTATGATGACCTCTCTAGACCTAGATGCCATGCCCTTACTTATACACTGAGCAACATAGAAGGATTTTCTTACTCCTTGGATATGTGTTGGTTGAAGAATAGGTTACATGAGTTCATCTTTGACTAATGAATCAACTTTTAAGGGTGTTTTATTGATGATGTTATTACTGAGGCTGTCAGACTTCCCAAAAAATGCTATAATGCATTTCTTGGTATGGGGTTTTAAGCCATGACTTTGGCACCAAGTGTTTGTATTAGACCTTCCTGAAGGGTGTTCTTGT
Organism: Protopterus annectens; assembly: GCF_019279795.1. Lineage (NCBI taxonomy): Eukaryota > Metazoa > Chordata > Ceratodontiformes > Protopteridae > Protopterus > Protopterus annectens. The sequence continues at coordinate 900,697,425 of NC_056727.1, read as the reverse complement.
CTTGTGGGTATTCAATGACTGCTCCCAGTTTGCAGCTGTTTGCAAATTTGGTTAGGCAAAGGCCTTTGACATTGGTTTTGACCTCCGAGAAGTAGATGTCAAAGTGAAGTGGGCACACCGTAGCATCTAGGGAACTCCACTGGTGACCAGCCTCTTTGTGGAGGTTGCCTCACCAATTCTAACTTTCTGAGTCCTATCAGTGACCCAGCCAGCTATCCAGCATGTTATAAAGGTGTTTATACCTAGTTCCATAAGTTTTTTGGCAATGTCTGAGTGGGGTATTGCATCAAATACTTTAGCCAGATGTAGGTAGGCAGTATGCACCATCTTCCCCTCATTAATTTAGTGACCTTTTCAAAAAAGTTCACCAGATTCAGTAAGCATAACCTTCCTTTGACAAAGCCAAACTGGGATGGACCCAGTGTCTGGAGGTCTCCTATGTTCTTACTGATAATTTCTACGATAACTACTTCTATGGCTTTGCAAATAAGACTAGTCAGATTAATGGGTCTGTAGTTTCCAGGACCTGTTGAAGGTCCTCCCTTATGAAGGGAGATGACTGTCTCAGTCCTCCAGTCACGTGGCACAAGCCTGTTTTAAGACTATAGTTAAATTATGACTAAAGGCATTCTGATAAGTCATATTTTAGACTATTCAGGACTAATCCTGGGTTGATATCAGGGCCCACTGAGGCTGTGTTCTCAGCTTTACTATTGGCAGCCAGTACATGCTCCCTAATCTTATATGGGGGGATGGGTAAATTTGATGGTATTTTTGAGCAGATGGTTGGGTGTAAGAGAGGGGCAAAGTTGTATGGTAGATTTAGCCATAGTTGTCAAAAACATTGGCATGAAGAGGATTTTTTGGTATGTTTCTTCAGGAACTGTTTAAAGTCTTTGAGGTACATTAATCTAATATCCTGTGGGATATTATTCCAGTATTCTGGTATTATTTTTTGTGAATGCTTTCTCAGCAATTGCTAGGGTATATATTCCGACCTAATAAGGGGGTTTAGGGTCTGAATTTCAGAGACAGTAAGACTGATGTCCATGAAAGAAGAGATTTTTTTTAAGTGTGGGGGAGGGGGGTAGAACCAAATCAAATGGGAGCCTGTTGCATTTTTCTTAATGTTAAACAGTGATGTTTATGAGAAGTAGCAGGGTGTATAAAGTGTATTATATAACAAAAGGTCACTTTTATGCAAAAATGTGCACCCTGGCTGTACAGCTTAATCAGCATACCCACAGTAAATCTTGCATATACCATCCAAAAGAAGTCTGGATGCTAAAGCACTGTTAAGCGGCTGGACTTCCTATTGGAATATGCTGCTAAACTCCATCCTACCACATTTTATGAGGGACATGGCAAAATATGAGAAAAAAAGGGACATTCTACAAGACTCTACAAATTTGAGAATTATGCTTACCAGCAGTATGGTAACCTTACCTGTCAACTGTCCACAGATCTCCAGAAGGTCCCTCATTTTCCTCTTATTTCTGCCCTGTCTTTAATAAAATGTTTAAAGAACTCGGGATATCCATCAATCAATAATGCCAAACATCAGAATTTCATTCTTCCAATTTAAAAAAAAAAAAAAGAGACAAAGGGACAGAGCGCAAAAAATATATCTTTTCTGGTCTGCTGTCAGAACTGCACTGATGGACTGTGTAAGCATGTGGACGTACATGCCACATGGATTCGCAGTACATCAGTTTTTGACAGAATTCCCATTATAAAATCACATTATTTAAGAAAGATTAAGTAGTTTCTTTCTTAAATAATGTCACAGTAACAGCAATAAGCCATCCTGTGTGTAGGTAACATAGAATTTACCAGCAATTGGCTTTGTTTAATCATGCATGTTTTGCTCATGAAATCACACCACATCAGCCATGGGTAAATCCTGTGATACCCACACCCAGCTGTGGATTGTATGTACTTTATTGGAGTTTTGGACTTTGAGGGGAATGTGGTGCCTTCTGTGCGGAGTCTGCATGTCCCCCTCCCTACAGTCATATGGGTTTCCTCCAGGTGCTCCGGTTTCCTCCCACATTCAAAAGACATGCAGTAGGTGGATTGGACACTCTAAACTGGCCACAGGTGAGAGTGCGTGCACAAGTGACTGGTGCGAATGAACTATCACAGCAGGGCTAGCTACCTGGTGGTGTAACTCTTGGCACGAGATGACTGTCACTGCAGAAGTGACACCCTGACCCCATGTGCAAAATGAGAAAAAGGGGCTGATGGATGAACGGATGAGTAAGCCCACAACTGGTAGGGTGTTTTCCAATCTGAGGAGAGAATATTTAAGGCAGTGGATTGCCTGGCTTTTTTTGTCAACTAGTTAAGAGATCGCAGGCTACTTTGCGTTGAGTAACTATCCTTTGTAATTCAGTCACAACATGAATAGTGAGTAACTGAGACTGATCAAACAGAAGTCATTGGTATCTGTGTTGTGGCAAAAGGTAATGGGTGGTGAAAAAGGTCCACGATGTGAAGCGGTTGGTATGACGTTATTAGTATTCATCCAGTTCCAGAGCTGCATAAAGTCATTCTATAAAAGAGTATAGCAATTGCTTTGTGTGATGTAGAGGTTCTGTTGATGACAATGTCATCAACATACAGGATAGTGTTTAACTTAAGAAGTTCCCAAAAAGATCATTGATGAATATTGAGAACAGCAAAGGCCCTAAAACACTGACGTGGTTTGTGATGTTAGTATCAGAGGAAACTGTAAAGGTTCTATTAAGTAGGCAGCTCTGAAACAAGTTATATACCTCATCAGACAAGTAGCAGTTTTTAAAATTTTGAAGTAGAACGTTACTGTCGATATATTCAAAAGCTCTTCCAAGGGCAATAAAGATGGTCCTAGTGAGTTTAGGGGGGACTAAATCACATCGTCAAACTTGTATAAGTTCGAACGATGTAAGATCGAACCCAAAAGTCCGAAACCGCACAATAACAGACACAGAGAACAGCAATTTTTTCCCAGGGAAAAAAACGCTGTTCCCTAACAAAAAAAAACAAAAAAAAAACATAAACATTAAACTAAAACTAAACTGTTCGCCCCCCACAACCCCCTACTTAAATACACCAACTCCGAGATCACACCACAGTAGAGGAAACAGCAAGCCCCGAAAATGGCCCACCGATTTTTGTTTCCCCTGGGAAAAAAATCGGTGTGTCGTGGCTTTGTTATTTTTGCATTTAGGACTTTTGAGTTTGATATTACCTGCTTGGTGAAGGCATGAACAGATGTCCATGTTGCAGCCTCCAGGATGTCCCTGGTGGGGACCCCTCTGAGAAAAGCTGCAGAGGTGGAGGGTGCCCTGATGGAATGTGTCCTGACCCCCTTTGGGGACGGTTGCAGTGTGCTATCCATTTGCAGATTGTTTGTTTGGATATGGCCTTGCCCTCTGCCCCTGCTGCAAAGCTGACTAGCAATTGATAAGTTTTTCTAAAAGATTTAGTCCTGTCCAGATAGAATCTGAGCTGTCTGTGCACATCTAGAGAGTGTAGAATCCTTTCCCCCTTGTTTTGTGGGTTAGACAAAAAGGTGGGCAAATGAATGAATTGGTTGAGAGCCACACTGGACACCACTTTAGGCATGAAGGATGGGTTAGTCGTAAGGGAGACCCTCTCGGCATGGAAAATGATGAAGGGCTCTACAGCCATGAGTGCTTGTAGCTCTGATACTCTTCTAGCTGAAGAGATGGGCAGAAGCAAGTCTGTCTTCTAAGAGAGGAATTTTAATTCTGCTGAAGCTGCAGGTTCAAAAGGGACTAGCGTGAGCTTTTCCAACACAAAGTTAAGGTCCCAAGCTGGGGTAGGAGCTCTTCTGGGTGGCCTTAAGTTGTTAGCCCCTCTTAGGGGCTGCTTGATGAGAGGGTGTGAGAAGAGAGGTGGCTCTTTGCTGTAATGAGCAGAGATGGCAGAGGCATGAATTTTAATAGAAGAGAAGGATAGACCCCTGTGTAGTAGGCCTGCTAGGTAATCCAGGATGAGAGGTAGGGAGGGCTGTGCTGTTCCGGCTCCTTTAGCCTGGATCCAGGTGCAAAACCTTTTCCACTTGTCAGCATAGGATTTTCTACTGCTGGGGTGTCTGGCCTCACGTATAACATCTAGGACTTGTATGCTTAGGCTGGCAGCTTGAGGAGAGGTCAAGGAATAAGCCAGGCTGCCAGACTGAAGGTCTGCAATTGGGGATGCATGAATCCTCCATTCCTCTGGGTCAGGAGTGTTGGGATCTGAGGTAAGTGCCATGGTGGCAGGGGTGACAGGCTGTGCAGCAGTGGGTACCAGTGCTGGCGTGGCCAGTCTGGGGCAATCAGGATTGCCCTTGGTTTTTCCTCCCTTATTTTGAGCAGTACCTTTGAAATGAGTGGTATAGGGGGAAATGTATAGACTGAAAGGTTTACCCCCTGGAAGGATAGAGCATCCACTTTCCAGGCCTTGCTGTGAGGTTCCCTGGTGCAGAATTTGCTGAGCTGATGATTAGAGTGAGAGGCAAAGAGGTCTACCTTCGGGGTGCCCCATTTCTGGGTTACAAGGGTGAAGGTTCTGTGGTCTAGCTGCCACTCGTGTGGGTCTAGCAGGTTTCTGCTTAAGTTTTCTGCCAGAGAGTTTAGGGAGCCTGGCAGGAATTGTGCTAGCAGGTGTAGCTGCATGGCTGAGGCCGTGTGCCAAAGGGTCATGGCAAGCCTGCAGAGAGGATAAGAGTGAGTCCCTGCTTGTTGACATACCACATCACTGTGGTGTTGTCTGTTTTGACCAGCAGAGGCCCCAGGGTGAGTAGGGGTCTGAAAGCTGTCAGGGCATGCTTAACAGCTAGCATCTCTTTTTGGTTCATGTGCAGATGTATTTGATTTGGGCCCCAATGGCTCTGAATGCACCTGCCATCCAGGTGTGCACCCCAGGTGTAGTGAAAATTCAATTCTTGAGAGCCAGTAGGCTAAATACTACTGAAGAGAGGTTTGCAGCTGAAATTAATACTATGACACAGGATTTTTTTGACAAGAGGCTATAATAGAGGTTTATTAACTAAGAATGCAGAATATGTTAGATCTGAAAGGCCTAGTGTGGCCAAACCAATATTTACTTAGAAAAGGCAATAATGCCCAGAATGATAGCTCTGTGAGAGAAGCTGGATGTAATAAACTAGGATATATGATGAAGTATAACAGACATTCTAGACAGATAAAGTCCATAATTAAAAGAAATTGGACTGTTCTTAGTTCTGATGTTAATGTTAGGTAAATAGTAGGAGAAAGGCCTTATTTCGTATATAAGACAGAGAAGAATCTTAAACTTCTCTGCTATAAAGATTTTGGTAGAAATGAAGAGCTATACTGATTTAACAAGGGGACAGTCCCATTATAACTGCATTTTTTGTAAGTTCATTAATAAGGAAACAGAATTTATACATCCCATAACACAAGCCAATTTTATTTTTAAGGCATCTGGGACGTGCAATAGTGAAAATTAATTTATTTGGCTAATTGTGAGAAATGTTTAGGTTTTTATATTGGAAAAAACAACTGCAAATTTAAGGAGAGAATTGACTCCCATTTATCTGACATAAGAAGAGGGATTGTGACAAGTGCACTTAGCAAGCATATTCTACATTGTGGAAATGAGCATGCTTTTAAATTTAGGATACTGCAGAGAGTTTGCAAGAATAAGAGGGAAGGGGACATTGTGAATGCCACAGAGAGAGCAGAATACAAATGGATAAACTTTTTTAGATCCGATGTCTACCCAGGGCTTAATAAAACTAACAGTATTAAACCCATTTTAAAATTAAAACAAGCATATGTCAGAACACTATATAGGTTTTTTTAGGTTGTAATGAAGTACTTTAGTACATTATTAAGCTGATTATTGTTTTTAATGAAGTTTTGTAACAAATTGGGTTTAGTTAGTTATATTAATTATATTATTTATACAAATTGCATAATTATATACTGTGTTTATGAGTTATGTTATGTGATTGGCTGGTGTATATTTATTCTGTGGTTTTAATGTATTGATTCATTCTTGAAAAAGAGTTTCAACTCGAAAGCTTGATGTAATAAACCCTGTTTTATATGGATGGTTGTGCTGTGCCTTTTTGTTACTGGATTTAATTTTGTGTTGGTTCACCAGTACGTTTAGCTGTTCCACACCTGTTTCTTGGACTTTGCACCCCAGGCATAGTCTGATGCGTCTGTGGTGATGGTCTGGGTGGCATGGGGTTGTGAGAAGGGAAGTCCCTTGTTGTGGCTGCATGATGCTGCCCACCAAAGAAAATATTTTTTTAGACAAGCTATCACTGGTATGATAGTTTCCAGGTCTTGAGAGTGTTGACACCAAAGGCTTTTTAGGTACCACTGTAGTTTCCTCATATGCAGTCTGGCATAAGGAATGAGTAGAATGCAGGAGGCCATGAACCTTAGAGCTTGCAGGATTTTCCTTCCAGATAACTGGGTTCTGGTGGCTGGTTGAGAGAAGTAGCCTGTCAGGTAGGCTTGTTTTTCTGGAGTAAGGAATGCCATCTGGGATGCTGTGTCCAGGCTTGCTCCCAGGAATACAAATTCTTGTGTGGGTACTAGTTTTGATTTCTTTTCGTTGATAGTATACTCCAGGGAGGTCAGTAGGTCCTTTACAAAGGTCAGACGCTGTAACAGCTTTTCCTGACTGTCTGCCTGAATCAGGCAATTGTCTAAGTATGGGTAAATTTGAATATTTCTTTGTCTGCAAAAAGCAATGGCTGGAGCCAGGCATTTTGTGAAAACTCTGGGAGCAGTGGATAAGCCAAATGGAAGCGCAGAGAACTGAAAGTGCATAGATCCTGCCCTGAAACGTAGATATTTCCTGCAAGATTCCCTGATTGGGATGTGTAGATAGGCCTCTTTTAGGTCTAGGTTGGCTAACCAAGCATCCTTGGAAAGCATAGGAAGAAGCCGCTGAAGGGGGAGCATTTTGAATTTTGGTATCACCAGAAAGGTGTTTAGAATGGATAGATCGAGGATTGGGCACCAGGTGCCCTCTTTTCTGGGTACCAGTCTGGAATAGAAACCTTGGCCTATCTTTTCTGCAGGAACATGCTGTATTGCCCTCATGGAGAGCAGGGAAAGGACTTGCTTTTTGGCCACTGCCCGCTGGTTTGGAGGAAGTTCTGGGAATCATTTTAGGGTTGACAGAGTGTGGAAATAAAATTTCTATCCCTGAGACACTATGTTGAGGACCCATCGGTCGTTGGTAATAGAGGCCCAGTTGCTTGCATGGAAGGAGAGTTTTCCTCCTAGGGACACAAGTAGGTGGGCAGAGGTAAGGGGTGGAGGTGTAAAGTCATTGTGAGTTCTTACCACAAGGGGGTGGCTCTGCACTCCCTGTTGTTGAAGTGGAGGAACTCCATTGCTTAGATCTCTGCATTCTCTGGGGCTGCTGTTTGGGGGGGGGGGTCTGCTTCACCTGGGTCTGGGAAGAGCTGGCCTGAAGGGGGCAGGAAAGGACCAGTGCTTGGAGGGGCAATGCCTACTGAGCCTCGGAGGCTGGACCTGTAAGAAGTCTTTAACTGTCTGCATAGCTTTAGCTTTTTCTTTCATCTTTTTTAAGACCTCTTCTGCCTTGGTACCAAATAAATTGTCTTTGTTCAATGGTGCGTCCAATAGTTTGGATTTGACATGGTCTGGCAAGGTTTGTTCCTTAAGCCAAGCATGCCTTCCAAGGACAGAACCAGTGACTGCTGCCCTGCAAGTTGCTTCTAGGGCGTCAAAGCCACATTGCAATGTGTGCTTAGTAACTTGACCTGCAGAATGCATTAGCTCTTGTAATTCTTTATTTTCTGCACAAGCAGGAAAGGAAGATATTTTTTGTTTGAGGAGTTCCATGGTATGCTGCTGATATTTCAGCATGTGGAACTGACAATTTAATGCTCTATAATGGCAAGAGTAGCAGAGGTGTATACTTTTTTACCCCATCTGTCTAGAGCTCGGTAATCCCTGTCTGAGGGGGTGGGATTCTTAGCTGAGGTTGCTTTAATTCCTTTAGGTCCTTGAGAGATGACCTCTGGGTCAGCAGTAGGATTTTTGAAAAGGAATTTTTGAGAGTCAGGGACTCTGTAGTACCAGTCAGGTTTTCTGGGAGCAGGAGGAAGGGTGTCAGGAGTCAAACTGGATTTCATAAAAACATCATCCACAACATTCAGGACAGGAGGAATGGCCAAAGGTCTGAGCTGTGGTAAATCTAAGAATAACCTAAGTCTCTTTTTTGACTGAGGATAGTCTTGACATTCCCATTGGAAATGCTCCCTTAAAGTATGAAGGGTTTCACCAAATGAAAAATCCTCAGGTGAAGAGGCAGAAGGAATGGATTCCTCTGCATCAGAATTCTCATACGCAGAGAGGGGTTGCATGTCTTCATATTCAGAAGCATCAGTCATTGGACTCCTGTTCAGATAAAACTACTGGGGTCAAGTCACTATTTCTTTAGGAAGGGGTAGCCTGGCTTCCCCTAATAAGCATAATAAGGTCTTCCTCCATTTTAAGTATTTGAGATTGAGGCATGGAAGCAGGTGCCTGAGCTTGGGTAGTCGTTTTTTTAGGCATAGTTTGTACCCTGGGACTTAGAAACTCGGTAGTTTTAGAAAGAACTGAAGACGCAAAAGAAGCCATCGGTCTGTGTTGAGTATCGGTAGTGTAAAGTACTTCCTCGGAAGCCGGTGCCTGTTCAGCGGCTCCAGACCCATCCAAGGTAGAGACATCCACAGGAACCTTAGTCAAAGAAGAATCTCGCAGCATACTGGACTCCAAAAGGGTCTCGATAGCTGCCTGCGAATCCACAGAAGCGAGCATCAGGGGCTGCGAAAGCGCCTCACTGAGGACCAGAGAACTGATGACTAGCTTAGCGGAAGCATCGTCGGCAGTTTTGGACATGTGCGGTATGTCTCTGTCTTTATCCTTACGTTTTTTCGGAAGATCTGTAGTCAGATGGCTTACAGAAGCCATATCGGAATTCGATGACTGACAGCAAAAATATCCAGCTACAATAAGGGCCCGACGACATATAGTTCTGGTGTTGAACAAAGCACAAAAGTGACAGCGAGGGACGTCGTGGTCTGGGCCTAAACAGGTGACGAAGTAAGTTGGAAGTCTCAGTGTGGTTTTTGCTTTCCACAGGCGAGACAATTGTTAACTTTTTCTGACCGGTTAGAGCAAGAAAAAAGGATCCCCAATGGGGTACTTAGCTTTAGAAGACTTCAACTTTAATTCGGAAATGAAAACTCAGGTAGCGGCCGACAAGCACTCATGCAAACTGCTTCTGCTTTGGGCTCCTCAGCAAGAAAGACTGATGTAACGGCCTCGGCTGCCTGATTTTTGACCACTGACAACCTGATGTCAGTCCTGGAGCGATAGCAACTGATGCAGAAATACTAAGCTTCTGGTATTCGGGCCGACTGAGGGCTACCCCTGGTAGGAAAACCCAAATGTAATGACTGCAGCAGTGAAACACGAAGAACATTGAGAGCAATGTGGAAGAAAGATACTCAGACAGTTCCAATAGTGGTAGGAGCAATGGGTCTTATCAAAAAGAATCTACAATCGTATTTAGATATGCTACCAATAAATGTAACTCCGTACAAATTGCAGGAGGAGTCATTACTGCGCACATTGCGGGTGCTGCAAAGAGCACTCTTGGCTTACATCAAAGAGTGAAACAATACTAATTTCATGAACTTTAATCATACTCTGACTTAGGAATGGGGTCCATTCCTGTCATGGTATTAGATTTGGAGAAATCAAAAAAGAGAAGGGGTACTGGACTGGGACGCATCATGCAGAGTTAGTGCAATCAGCAACACTTAATTATTTCACAGAGACATAATACTGGAGGGTGTGCTTCTGCTCAGTCATGACTGGGAACAATTTGCCTGCTGGGGACAGAGAGATTCAACAATCTGTGATGCAACTTGAAATTGGATCCCTGTGACCCTGTTAAATGGCACTTCTGGTAATTATGTCAGTACCATCTCCTGAAAATATCACAAGAAAATGGCAAACCATGTTGAAGGTACAAGTATTATATACAGGAGATAAAAAATAGCAAAGAAGAGACAGTACTTTCAGATCAGTCTTATAGAACACAGCCAGTAGTAGGGAATAGACACGGTTAAATTTTTGCCTATTTTGGTTTGTTCCTCATAAAGTCTTCCTTATAAAATCTGTGGCTTTTTGGCAAATCGCCAATGTATGAAGTCATTGAATAATGACAGATGTTTCAGTCTCAGAGTTCATATCCTTCAGAAAATGCATGCTAACACAAAACCTGTTATTCTAGTAACATTCTAAGTTTTTAAGTGTGACATTTAAAAATATGTCCCTAGTTTTTGGCCTTTATCCACCATTATTGTTGCTGTGTCCAGATTTCTTGTGCTACGAGGTTGAGAGGTATGTTCTTGCTGCTTCCCCCAAAATAAATAAAAATAAATATAAAAATCTTGAATGATTTAAAGCAATGTGTACTAAAATAATAATGACCATTGCAATGTATTTTATTTCATCACAGTCAATAGATTATTCCTTATTATACCATGACCCCCCATTAATATTCCAAAACGTGCACCCTGATTGGCCAGCGTGCACGTTGTAAATCGACTTATACTAATGGAAAAAGGTCCGGTCGCCCGGACTTTTTCCATTAGTATAAGTCTCTTTTAAAACACTGTCTCACTATGTTAAAAGAGTTTAACATAGCGACACAGGTTTAAAAAAAGCAACGGAGATCTCCGTTGCTTTTTTTAAAGCTGTCTCGCTATGTTAAACTCCTTTAACATAGCGACACAGTGTGTAAAAAGCAACTGAGATCTTGCTTTCTCCGTTGCTTTTTTTTTAAACCTGTCTCGCTATGTTAAATGGGTTTAACATAGCGAGACAGCTTTAAAATAAGCAACGGAGATCTCCGTTGCCTATTTTAAAGCTGTCTCGCTATGTTAAACCCATTTAACATAGCGAGACAGGTTTAAAAAAAAAAGCAATGGAGAAAGCAAGATCTCCATTGCTTTTTACTGTTTTGCTATGTTAAATGGGTTTAACATAGCGAGACAGCTTTAAAATAAGCAACGGACATCTCTGTTGCTTATTTTAAAGCTGTCTCGCTATGTTAAACCCATTTAACATAGTGAAACAGTAAAAAGCAACGGAGATCTTGCTTTCTCCGTTGCTTTTGGCCACAGCTTTGATGTACTGCGTAGGCATGCGCAGTACATCAGAACTGCCGCGGATACCAGACAGCTGCGGAAGGGCAGCAAAGAGGCATTGTACAATGCCATTATTTAAGAAAAGTAATTATTTCTTTTCTTAAATAATGTCATAGTATAATAGCAATAACCCACTTCTGGGTGTGGGTAATGCGGGATTTACCCACGGTTGTCTTTCGCCAACCGTGGGTAAATCCTGCATTACCCACACCCAGGCGTGGGTTATTGCTATATTACCATCCACAAACAAACCATAAAGCAGGACATATTATGTTTAAACACAGTTGCTTGAAATCAACAAGTTATGCATCAAAAAATCATATCACTTCTTTCTATATACTTTAACTGTAATTTTTACAATGAATGGACACAGGTAATATGCACTGTAACATGTTTCTAAGTCATTCATGTCTACTCCCAAATAAAAAAATATCTGTACATACAGACATCAAATACTGAGAAATTACGGCTGCCATAATATCACTCACATAATCTTAATGCTGCATCATCTGTAAAGATTTTTCATTATTTCTGCCTGTATCTTTAAGTTACTGATATGAAATGACAGGTATGTGAAGCCACTAACATCTAGAAAGTACATGCCTTAAGAGATTGCTTCCTGTCCACAACTAGTTTCCAACATTACCCAAACTCATGAAAGTGGAACAAACAATAGTATGCCCTCTGGAGCACAATATGTTACTTCACCTGAAGTCTCAACAGTGCTGTGTTGAACAGGAGTATGACATTGGCATTTCAAGAGGCCACAATCCTGTTACACCATACCCTTTTTAAGCTGCATAACATGATCTAACTCAGGATAATCATAGTGAATGAAAAAAAAAAAAACATTTTCCCCTCTCAACAATATGGGTAGTCCTAATACTGAAGTCATCCACCTCTTCTCAACAGTGCACTGCTAACTACCTTGTATCTCAAAATGTTATATTAGGTTACACTGGAGACTGGTTCCCTGCTGTCATCATAGTTAAGCATATTCTCAAGGACAGGCAGCCTTTTCGGAGCAGACTGCCATTCCGTGTGATGACTTCTTCATTATATTTGCCTAATTCACCTGTGCCCTGGTTTTAAATAGTCCTACAGCTAGTTCACTTACATGGTTAACAAAATAAAATAAATATATTTAAAACATTAAAGTAAAATACTGTAGGTAGCACAGAGTTGCACAGGAAAAGAAAATACTTAAAAAAAAAAAAAAAAAAAAGAAAAAAAGTATCATCAAATCTAAATTTCAACATGTATTACTTTTGCAACATTTTTAAGAGTTTCACAGAATTAAACTCCAGCATCTAGTGTCAGGCATAAAAACTATGTGCAACATAAATATAATCAATGTATTTGAAATATATAACTACAGTCAACAACTCTGCACACTTCTGCAAGAATTCCTAACAGAAAAGGAAAGAAAAAATGATGATATCAATGATCTATAATATATTCCCCTCTGGTGGGCCCATGGAGTGCCAAGCAAAAGATGTTTGAATCCTGCTCCTCAGCACTAGTGCCAGGTTTGCCTACCCTGAGCTCCAACGAATGCAAACAATCCCAGGTCTTATGACTTGTAGCATCTCTATAGTCACAATTGTCTCCTAAATGCTACTCTTCCCTTCATGTTTACTAACCAGTTAGAGTCCAAAGTCCTTATTAAGTCTACAAACAATACATTCACTAGTCCAGTCTGTTAGTTCTGCAGGTAACTTCTGCTGTGTGAATCCAATAAAAAAGATGCTGAACTTCTCAAAGATGATCTACAAAAAATATGCACCTGATGCATTAGTAATTAGCTCACCTTTGATGTCAATAAACGCACCATTACAAAACTTAACAAAAAAGCATAAACTATGATTATAAAACAAATGGTCAAGTTACAAAAAGGGCACCATCATTAAAGATCTAGGAACCATGGTAGATAATCTAAACTTTAACCAGTATGTACCTAACAACATCAATAAAGCATATTATGTAGCCCATCTGTTTTAAAAGGCTCATTTATTTGCTCCACGGAGATCAGTATACCACTTTACACTTCACTCATCTGCTTCAGGAACTGTTATCATGTTGTTTCTTATAGGTTAACTTAGAAGTGTTCTCTACCTGGTCTACAAAACAATGTCTGATAAAGTTTTATTTGAAAGTCTGAAAGAACACACTACTAAGAGCAGCCGGATCATGGTCAAAGGGGGTCCTAGGCAGGGAAATGGACCAGGACCCCCCCCCACACACACACACACAGACATTCTGGTATCCCATTACTTGTCTCTCTTCCCCATTACCATAAATACTGCTCAAAACTGTCAGTGTGCACACCAGTTTCAGCAATGTTGTACTGTACTGGCTCACCAGATGCGCAGTAGCAAGCACCACCCAACACCCAGGAACAGGCTGACATCAAACAGTAGTCATGAATAAATACTGTCATGTGTTTTTTTTGGCTGTATGAATATTCATTTGAACAAGGTGCATTTGTCAGTTGCCTCGTATATGACATGTGGTTTTTTTTGTTACTAACTTGGTCAATGAAATAGAAGTTAATAATAACTGAGGTAGACGCATAAAGTTAAACGTATTTCAATGGTAAACATTGGTCAAAAGGTAAGTAGCGACAGGGCAGTACCAGTGATGTGCATCCTCACGTTACTGTTTTTCCTTTGCTTTTGCAGGGGGGCAAGCATCCCTGTACCCCCACAACTTCAATATACCAACTCTGAGATTGCACTACATTGAGGAAGCGGGTAATGAAAGACTACACAGAGTACTCCTACTGTCACAGGGAAATCTAACATCAAAATGTTAATACCTGGTAGCAAGCATACCCCTCGTTGACCAACCACTTACTATAATGAACATTGCAGCCTAGGAGAGAGCGGGTATTAGTTTCAGATTTCAAAGCCCCCTGATTCTCTGGGTTTCTCTCTACTGCTCATCTATAACCACCCCATCTGTCACTCTACTGCTCCTTCCCCCCAGGGCGGACTCCTTGTCTTTTTCTTTCTTTTTTTTAAGGGGGGTAAATTTTGTGATACTGACCTTATTCATTAAGTCTCTCTTACATCCCAGTTCTTTCTACTTCCTCCCTTCAAATGTAAACTGTTAACTTTTCTACAGTCCCTTACATACACAAAACATTTCTTAAGCCTGTCCTTTTATTCATCTAGTAATTTCTAGCTCTAGGTTTGCTTTCATGATGGATGGTCATAGCTGGTGTGTGTTTTAGTAATTAAGTTTACTTATTTTTTTTCCTCCCTTCAACCAGCTTTCATCCTCCTGTATGCCTTCCTTATTTTTTTAGCCATGCAAGCAGTCTTACTTAACCATGCTATCATAGGAAGTTACTAGGCTAATGGTTCTAGAGTCCTTACAAGCCTATCCAAGTTCTACCCTTATTTCCATGATCAGCACCTATTGCCCCTGTCCAAGAGGGACACAGGTGGAACCCCCAGGGTGAATTTACTGTAACTCATCCAATCATCCAGACTGCGTTTGAAGACCGCCAATGAGGTGCTCTGTTTGACATGAAGTGGGAGTCTGTTTCAAAGGTGTGGTAACCTCTGGAAGACAAATCTGTCCCTCCAGCAGGTTCTATGAATATCACATACCAGGTGAAGGTCTTTGGAATGAGTAACCCGTGTACCATTTGACTTGCATATATGCAGCATTTCCAATAAAGCAGGTTCAGAGATTGCCTTATACGCAAAGCAGAGATTGCCTTTGAGTACTCTTTTTTTTTAAACAGAATAAAGTGACAGTGATTTCAGACGACCCACATAGGAAAGATGCTGAAGATCTTGAATTTTCCTTGTGAGGAACCTTTGTGGTCACAACCGATTGCTGCAGGTGCTTGGATAAGTACATACCAAAAGGGGCGTTGTACTCTATTTTTTCTGGAGGCAATCCCCTTACTTATAGGATAAGCAATATAGAATGTCCTTCTTACCACTAGGGAGACATGATGATAAAAGGTAAGGTTGCTGTCAACCTGTGTGCCCAGGTCTCTCACCAGTGAATAAGGTACTCGGTTCAACTGCTCGCTCCATCCACAATGCACCAGTACTCCAGCACTTTTATTAGTTTTACTTGCTCTGTATTACTTCTCACAGAGTTCCTAGTATGCTAAGTTGTATTTCTCATTCCAGATGCAGGAACTCAAATAAAATGTAACACGGTCTCCAGTATCTACTAAGTCCTAAGCCTGACCACCTCCTTCCTATTGGTGAGGAGCAGGTTAATGACATTAGCTTCAGCTTCCATTGCCTAGTTGGTTTGCCTCATGCTGTCAGCAAGCAACTAACAGACTACAAACCTGAATTTAAATCTCAGAATGTCTATTAACGCTGCTGAACTTTCAGCAAGCCATTTTAAGTGACTTGTGTTTTTTCTACTGTACAATGTCAGCATGCACCAAAAATAAAGCAACATTTTCCAACTTCTAAATGCTGCCTAAAATCAGGATAAAATTTCACTGCACAACTGTTCAGGAACTTAATACATATGCCTGATAAATGGAATACATTTCAAACTGACAAATTAAGCACTGACATTGGTTTGGGTAAATGTTGCAGACAGTCATTTTTGTACAACACATCATAAAACAAAAAATACAAGACTAGAGGTCTAAAAAATGCAAAATGCATTACTACTGCTTTACTTAATTAGAAGTTTGAGATTAATAATTCATATTTTTTGAGGATGAAAGTCATGAAAGGAATGTATGAAGAGCCAAAACTTGGGGGATCATGTTCCTTACTCAGCTTCCATTCTACTTCAAAGTCCTAGACCTTTAGCAGATATTTTAACAGTGGTGCCACATCAGCTGTTGTTGCGTTCTTATCGCTTACTATGAATACTAATTCTGAAAAAAAAGCACTGCTGCATGTCAAGGCAAATCTCAAAGGAAATGGAAAGTTGTTGCTGTTCAGAAGTGACTGCGTGTACTTGACATAGCAACAGCAAGTTTTCAAATTACATCAGTGGCATTTTGGATGGAATGTCATTACACCCTGCAAATCTCAACACTTATTAATGTACAGATTTATAATTTCTTTTAATCCCATTTTATCATCTGCATTTGCTCCACAGACAGTTTTGCTAAAATGTATCTACAGCGAGTAGTTAAAAAACATCCCTGTATGTCAACATTTGTCTGAATTCCAAACTAGAGAATACTTAAAAAAAAAAAAAAAATTGTGGTAACCTTCATTTCCAGCTGACTTGTTCTCCAAGGGCTTATCAAAATTATTCCAGATTAAAAAAGAGAAAAAAGGTATATCAGATTATAAAATAACTTACCTTTAAATTTTACTGCAAAAAAAAAAAAAAGAAGAAAATTTCTGAGCACAAATATGTCTTCTCTACTAATCTGATCTCATTGTTCATTACTCCATCTTCGGATTTCTGAAGTTTTGAGTTTTAGTGGCGTATCGGATAGAGTTGTTGCCTCAAAGCAAGAGGCTTCCTGGTTCAATTCTTGGCTGGGGTGCATTCTGTGTGGAGTCTGCATGCCCTTCCCGTCTTCACGTGGGTTTCCTTTTGGTGCTCCTGTTTCCTCCCACATTCCAACGACATGCAGTAGGTGGACTGGACATTCTAAACAAACCACAGGTAAGAGTGTGCATGCGAGTGTGAGGTGTGGAAGAACTACTCAGCAGGGCTAGCCACCTGGTAGTATAAACCTTGGCTCTGGAATGACTCACTGCTAAAGTGACACCCTGACTACATTTGCAAAAATGGGAAAAGAGGGTTCTGAATAGATGGACCTTCTACTTAATTAGTTCTCAAATCATGAATGCAATATTAATGCTTACTGTATAGAAGGTGCTCATCATATTGATAACTGCTACAGTATCATAGGTTCATAGGTTGGTACTAGGCTATCAGCCCTAGGGCCTATACAAGCCTAGCCATAACAATTCCCTGGCTATTTCTTCCCACATTATTTACTTTCCTGGACCCCTGTCTAGCAGGGCAACTGACGTGATCCCTGGGATGAATTTCCTTTCTCCCATCAAATCGTCAAGGTTCCTCTTGAAGAGGTCCAAAGAGGCACTCTGCTTGACATGTATGGGCAATCTATTCCAGAGTCTGGGGAGTCTCTGGGTCAGGAACCTATCCCTCCAGCATGTTTTGTTTATTGTGATGACAAGGTTTAGATCCCTGGAGTGTGTAGCTCTGAGGGATTGGGATTTCTTTAAGTTTAGCATGTCCAACAGCTCTGGGTTTGACATGGCCTTGTATGTTAAGCAGAGATCGCCTCTGAGTAGACGATATGCGACAGAGTATAGCTGGAGTTTTTAAGGCGGTCAGCGCAGCATCTGCTTTAGGCCTGTGATTCTTTTAGTGAGGTATTTCTGAGGCCTTTCCAGTTGTTGCAGATGTCTTGAGAGGTACATACCAAATGGGGCATTGTATTCTACAATGGGTCTAATGAGGGATGAGTACAGTGGGACAATGACCTCCTTTTTTCTGGATGAAAAGCCCTTCGTGATGAGGTGTGCCACATAGAAGGATTTCCTGACTGTTGTGGCGATGTGGTTATCGAAGGTGAGACCACTGTCCACCTGTGTCCCTAAGTCTCTTATCACACTTTCTGTGTCTAGTGTACTGCCACCTATATGGTAATTCATGGATGCATGTTTTTCCCAAAGGGGATAACAATACATTTCTTGGCATTGAGCTTGAGCCCATGGCTCTGGCACCAAACATCTGTTTCTGTAAGGCCCTTTTGTAGAGTATCCACATCATTTGGGGATTCAATAATGGCTCCCAGTTTGCAGTCATCTGCAAACTTTGTTAGCCAGAGTCCCTTAGTGTTGACCTGTACTTCAGAGAAGTAGATGCCAAACAAGAGCGGCCCCAGGACTGAACCCTGAGGTACTCCACTTGTCACTTGTCTGGAGCTGGATTTGGAGTTGGCTACTTTTACAGTGTGGGTTCTATCAGTAAGCCATTTAGCAACCCATTGGGTGACATAGGGATTAATGCCCAACTTAGTAAGTTTATCTATGATTCCAGAGTGGGGTTGGTGTCAAAGGCCTTGGCAAGGTCTAGATAGGCTGTGTGGACCACCTTACCCTTGTCCATGGCTCTGGAGACCGATTCAAAGAAGTCAATCAGGTTCAGGAGACAAGATTGGCCCTTCACAAACCCAAACTGGGTGGGGTCCAGTGTTTGAAGGTTGCCAATGTCTTTGTTTATAAGTTCCATGATAATACGCTCCATGGCCTTGCAGATAAGGCTTGTCAGACTGATGGGACGGTAGTTTCCGGGATCCAAGGTGGATCCCCCCTTGTGGATTGGGATAACTGTAGCTCTACGCCACTCAGTGGGCATGAAACCTGCGGTGAGGCTATGATTAAACATGACACTTAGGTGAGGTGCCAGTTCATATTGCAGTTCATGTAGTACACAGCCCGGGATGTCATCTGGTCCCATGGATGCTGTATTCTTGGCTTTAGAGAGTGCGTTTTGTACCTGTGTGGCCGTTATTACTGGAATTTGGCAATCTTCCGGTATTGAGATGGGCCATTTAGGGGTGAGAGGGGTGAAGTTGGCACTGAATCGATCTGCCAGGATATTGGCAATATCCTTCGGATCAGTATATTTAATGCCATTCTGTTTTAGCTCAGAGCAGATCTGAGCATTGCCATTTAGATTCTTGACATAGTTATAGAATGCTTTGTGGTTGTCTTTGGAATCTTTGGCAATTTTATTTTCGTAACTAGCTTTGGAGGATTTTATGAGGCATCTCAGTTTTTTACTGAGGCTAGTAAGGGAGTTTTTTGCATCCTGGGATTTTCCTCTTTTCTGCAAAAGTTTCTTCCTTTTGTTGTAAAGTTTGTTTATGGCAGGGGACCACCAGATTGGCTTCCTTTTTCTGGATGAGAGCATTTTGGTTCTATTTGGGATGGCACGATTCATGCATGAGTGGATGTGCTCATACAGTGCCTTAGTGTAGGATTCAGCAGTTGAAATTTCAGTTCCCGTCTGCATGGGTGTCATGAAGTTTGTCACTTCTGACTTGAGTAGCATGAAGTTGGCTTTGGAGAAGTTTTTTATGGTGGTTTCTTTACTGGGGGGTGGGGGTGGGATGTGGATGTTAAGGGTGATTAGCTTATGGTCAGACCTGACTAACGAGGGGGGTGACCATAGGTATGGAGCATTGATTTCCCATGTTGGTAATGACCAGGTCTAGGATACTGGAGCCCCTGGTGGGACTATGGATTAGTTGATCCCGGGCGTTGGAATTTATGAATTCCAAGAACCGTTGTGCAAATGTGTTGGGACATGAGTAGTTTTCCCAGTTAATGGCAGGGTAGTTAAAATCACCCAGTATTAGGGTATTTGGTTCTATCTTAATATTTTCCAGTATGTTTAGAAAGGTGTAGTGAGAATCTTGGGGTATGGTGGGGGATCTGTAGCAAGCTACAATTTGGATTGCAGTCTTACCTAGTGTTAGTTGCACTTGGAGAATTTCAGACACATTGTGTTGGCCAACTAGCCTGGTGGTGTGAATATCCTTGGTGAATATTGACACTCCTCCACCTTTAGTGTTTCGGTCCTGGTTTGGTGGCCAAAAAGTGTGGTAAGAGTTGTAGCCTGGTATTGCAGGGGTGCTCTCTGGAGCCTTGAACCAGGTCTCAGTTACTGCACAGATATCGATGTTCTCCATTTTTAGGAGTGCCTCGAGAGAGTGCATTTTGAGGTTTAGACTTCTAGCATTGAGTAGCATTACCTTAACTATTTAGGTTATATCTTGCTAAGGGTATAACAGCTGGCCAGTTTCCAAAGCTTTAGGGCACCTTCCCCTCACCCAAATTGTCAAGCAGCTTGAGCTGAGCTGACAAAGACAAGTTTGGGCACAAAGCCTTTCAGAGCTTTCCTGACACCAAAGAGTACGCTCCTCTGAGAATTTCAAGGATCGATGGTCAGCTTGTGCTTTCCTATGCTAGGCAGATACGTTGAGGGAGGAAAAAACTTCCATTTTCTTATATGAACTGATGTTTTATTACTTTCCTCTTTAGGAAAGTTATTTTAAAGCTAAGAGTGTTGTGTTTTAATGGACTGTCTCAAGACTGCAACATACTTTTAAATGGAGCTCTCATTTTTTTGTTCAGTTTAGAGGTAATGTAAACTAACTCATACCATATTTTATGTGGAGAAATTGTTTATTTTTCCATTCTGGGGTTGCTGTAGGGTTTTGTAAGTGATTTTACTGTGTTTTTTCTGTCAAAAAATGTAACTTTGGTGGACTGGTAGTTTTACCAGTATTTGCTGCTGGTCTTCCCCGGAAAGATGGACCATTTTCGGCTTGACCATGGAATAGATCGTCAGGCCCACAGTTGTTCCTTCTTTCAGCCACAAAAAGAAAAAGTTAAGCAAACAGCCTTTGTCACCACATCAGGCTAGCAATTTGCCTCAGCTGTAAGTGGCTGACTCTGCTGTGACCATTTTTTGTACCTCAGAACACTCATCGTTTACCACAGATCCGTCTGGTATAGCACCTACAGCCACTATATATTGAGGGTTAGCCATGTCCTCTGTGGTTGTTGGTGTTCACTCAGTGTGCAAGGGAGAGTCACTCTCATCGGTCCAGGGAAAGGGGACAGGGAGGGTTTCCCTGTTGTGTCAGAATGCTGTGCCAATCCCTGGGGAAGCAGAAGTTGCCATTAGTAACATGGCTGGCTCTATTTTTCCTGTCAAAAAGAAACAGAAAACCAAAGATGCATCTACTCCTCCTCAAAATTTTTTTGGATAGTAGTTGTTTACTGAGACCTTCTCAGGGTTTAACTCAGCCTATTAAACCTTCCTATAGAGTAGTCTTGGGTAAAAGAAAGAGGGATGTCTCTTTTCTGGAACAGATTCAAGATTCTGAATTTGAAGAGAAAGATAAAGGTACGGATTCAGGGTTTTGTTCTCAGATTTCTGATTCAGGCTCAGTTTCTGAATCTCCCACTGGGGTATTTCTATTTCTGTGACACAATTGCTAGAATCTCCCATTGTTTTCAGTGGGTGAACACTGAGGTTTCTCACGCCATCAGAAAATATGAGCTGTTACAGAGGATTTTGCAGAACCTGCACCCATTCCTCCTGTCAAGTCTGCTTTAGAAGATGTGTTTCTTACTGCCTGCAATTTTCCTGATACACAAGCCAGATGTCCCTAAAAAAAAATCAGACAGGATGTATGAAGTTCCTCAGTCTTTTAAATGTTTATACACAATTCCCAAACCTGATCCAGCGGCTACAGCCTTAGATGACTCCACTACTGCTAAGCCGTTAGTCAATTCCAATCCTACTCTTTTTAATAAGGATGGAAAAAAGTTTATATTTCTGCAACTTTAATCTTCAGAATTTTAAAAACTGTGAGGTTCATATGCTAAAGTTTATTCTGACATATTGTGAAAGTATGAGGAATGTTTTATCTACAGTCTCTTCTTGTGAAGAAAAATCTGCTTTAAATAACTTCTACTGCACATCGCTACTCATTGTTGATAGCGTTTATGACTCTGTTGATACTTCTTCCAAGGCTATGGCCACTGGTACTGTTTTAAGGAGGTTTTCTTGGCTGCATTCCCAGAACTTCCCAAATGATGTAAAAAATTAGATTTTAAATTCTGTCTTGGATAGAGATTTAGCGTTTTGCCTCTCTGCTGCACTGGTGATCAAACAGCTCAATGAAAGCGGCAAACTGATCCAAGATATTTCATCCCACCTTTTCCAAACTGTCAAACAGATTTTTAGAATAAACCGTCTCAACAGAATTCAGGTGAACAAATGTTTAGAATAAGTGACAAGGGAGTTCTCAAAAAGTTTCAAACCTTCCCAAACCAAGGATAGTCCAACAAGTCTGAATATTCAGGAGACTCTGTACCCCCGCCCACCCTGACCCCTTTTCTCTTCCAGAAAATCTGAATCTCCATTTTCTCTTTGGCAACAGAGTGTTTCAGATAAATGATTTCTGAAAAATCATTCAACAGGGCTACAGATGGCAGCAGGAGGAAATTCCTCCTTTCCAGGGGGCCATTTCTTATCCTTCAGATCAGACTCTTGTTTCCATCTTTTCTTCATCACATTCTGTCCCAAGACATGATAAAACCAGTTCATCCTTCTCATGTGGGGAAGGGGTTTTCTTCAAGGATGTTTCTAGTGCCAAAGAAAGAAAATGCTTGGAAACTAGTTCTGTTTCTTTCTTTCCTAAACCTGTTTGTGACAGTGCCCAAATTCAAAATTCTGTCACTTTACAATCCATTTTCTCTTACTTCTCTTTCAACTTTCCTGGTAACACTAGACTTAAAATATGCTTAGCATCACATCCCTACTCATCCAGACTTCAATAGTTTCTTAAAGTTGTGTGCGTCTGGATCACATCATCAGTTCTCTGCCTTACCCTTTGGACTATCCATTGCACCAAGAGTGTTCAAAGTGTCTAGATACAATTAAAGTTCAATGTAGGCTAGAGGGTATCCACATTTTTCCAAACTTAGGTGACTTGCTTATCTATGAAAAGTCTTTGTTAAAATATTAGAAATCCCTCTGTTGAGAGAGAGATCTCTTGCACAAGCTAGGATTCCAAAAGAACATTCAAGCGTCTTTCTTGACTCCCTCATATGGGATTGTGTTCCTGGGATGTCAACTAGACATCTCCATTCAAAGGGCTTTTCTTTCACAGGAAAAAGATCTTTACTTAGATCTAATTCCAAGGTTTTCCCCTCAGACTTCTGTCACTGCAAGGGGAATACCTCAGGATTTTGTGTCTCATGTCATCTATGATTCTTGTGATACACCTGACAAGACTCCACATGAGAAAGATACAGTCATATCTGAAATTTCTTTGGCCCCAGCATCAACACCCTTTCTTTTCAGATCCCAGTAATAGGGATTGTCAGAAGATAATTTTTTTAGTGGACAGGACAGGTATCCCTAAATCCAAATCTCTATTTCTTTCTCCCTGCTCCACAACAGTGAGTTACCACAGATGTTTCAGTCTCTGCTTGACAAGTAGTTTCAGGAAGGATAAAAGAGTAGGGGGTGTGGGACACCAAAGACAGATGCAAACACATGTATAACAAAGAGATGCTTGCTCTGATTATGAGGCTCAACTTTCTGAACCATCTTTGGTCCCTGCAATCTCTTCATGTGGTTACAAACAATACCACGGTCATGTGGTAGATTAACAAGCAAAGGGGAACCAGGTCATACCTCCTTTGCAGATTAGCCATGTTAGCTTGATATATAGCTTCACAGTACAATATCACTCTACAGGCATCCTACATTCAGTCAGAGCAAAATTGTGCTGACAGGCAAGCTGAGAAGGATCGGGGCAGAGACTCACAAATGGAAACTTGATCAGGTGGCCTTCCAAGATTTGATCCATCTGTGGGGAGTTCCTCAAGCAGACTTCTTTGCTTCATCTCTGAACAATCAATTAGCAACATTCTGTTCTAGGTCTCCATGCAAGAATGCCTGGAAGACAGATGTCTTTTTGTTTCTCTGAACAGGAATGTTCCTGTATGCCTTTCCACTAATATCCAGGGTACTTCTGAAGATTCAGAAGGAATACTCCAAGATCACTGTGGTGCCTCCCTTCTGGCCCAGGCAACCATGATTCTTCTTCCTCGGGGGTCTTCCAAGATTTTATCCATCTGTGGGGAGTCCCCTCAAGTAAACTGTTTTTTTTTTTTTTTTTTTTTTTTAAACAAGAAACATCTTTATTAAATACACATATGACACAGGCAATTTTAAATTTACATAAATGAAAAGAAACTACATTGACACAACTTCAGTTGCAAACATTATAAATGACAAGCCATGTAGACACAATTGTAGTTGCAAATATTATACATCATTTACAATCTATCCAGCCATTGTCAGTCAAACATTAACATAGCTCATTCAAATCCTGCCTTCTTTTAAACCTTGTTCTTCCTCTGCATGTATTGTTCCCACAATTCCCATTTTTTCATATGTAATTTGCTCCTTCCCTTTTCTAAAGATCCCAATTCCAGTTGGGTCTATATTACCAAATCGAAAATACAAAAGAACAAATATCTAATGCGCGACACATAAACATCGAAACTGTTAAAGGCTGAAACAACTAAACATCGAAACTGAAAATGTCGAATGATTTTGTTTGGCCAGCAAACAAAACCTGGTGTGATAACGACAGAAACCCAATACTAAAGATTTACCACTATAAATAACAACATAACAGTGCTAACGTGTGCGTCACTGCACTACAAACACGTAAACCACGTAAAACCAATTTATTCAACCTACGATATCCTCTAGTGAAGAATGTGTACATAATGTCAAATAAGCATATATATAAGTAAATTAAACATAACACCCACTAAGGGAATGGTGCATACAACTCAGATTTTTAGTCATAAAACCTTATACTTTCAGCAACATAGCTACGCCGCGAAGAAACTGAGCATTGTTATATTCATGCTTATTTGAAAGAACAGACTGTAAACATCCCTCACGCTCTAAAGTCTTCCTTTTCTTAGGTGATACAGCACATGCTGACATAAGTTGCAAGCGTATTTCGTCTACCCTATTCTCTCGAACTAAAACAGATAAGACGCAAGGTATGTCAGAAATTACACCTTATTCGTCGATGCCAACCTTCAACATAATTTTGTGTTCGCGGCAATGCGTGATCATTTAAACTGGACACATTCCAAAAACAAATAGGATAGACAGGAGGGAATCTACTTAATGTCAGAGAACATGTAAACTGTTTCCTCACACGGTCCAAAACAAAAACATCGGAAAAGTAATTTAGGAGATCTTTACCCTCCACAGGGAAATTTCATAGAAAGCTCTTTGAATGCTGGTATCACTTCACATTCAGGGAGAAAACTTAAAGCAATAAGCTCCTTTACAGCTCTCTGAAACTTAACGCATGTACCATACAATTTTGACAGTTGTAAGTTTGCACTTTACACCACACACACCGAGAAAAGTGAAATAAGCATCCTTTATTACTGACATCACTAAAGTTAGCTGCGATACTTTTTATTACAGCTAACTTGAAATCGCATAACAGGAACTTTACTCTGGGAGTTAGGTTTAATCGTTTACATAATGTTAGAACACATTCCCACATGTAATTATATGATTTAAAGGATTTCTTTGTCATCAGAGTGTATAACAAGGGTACACATTTTTGGTTTTCATTACGTGAACTAATAGCATGAATACTATACAAATGCCTAAAAAATTTGCCTTTCGTCAGAAAGACACCATCCATAAACCACATTTCACTATAACATAGGTCAACTAAATTTTCCTGGGTAGTGAAAAGCAAAACATGCAAGTTAGACTACACATCTACCTTACGTTCCTGAATAAAGGAAGATTCCTTTAATTTAAAGTCATCTAAACAAACAGAACTCAGATTAGTACAAGGTGTAGAGTGCATTAGTAAACCTTTATGCCTTACTCGGTTTACACGCTGTAACAGGGACCTACGTGCAGGTAAATTAACAACACTCTTTAATGAAGTGCTAGCCAAAACGTCATCAAACAACAAGGCAGGAGTATGTCTACAATCTTTAGACTTTTGTTTAAGTTTAGAACAAGCAATGTATTTATCAATTTCTGTTGGATCTGATGCATGTTGATGGACTGTAGATTTCAATAAGACCTCCTGCAAATCTCTACTTTCTGTGATGGCCTTACCTTTACATTTAAGACTATTTTTTAGTCAACAGCACCAGTATTTTTTTTTAGATTTAACAGCCTTTTCTAAAACGTAAATGTATCCCTCAATTACAAGCATATGTTTTCCTTTTTGAGATTCTACACTTCCATATGTATTACCTATCACACCAGGTCCTGTTGTTATAGCGTTAGCCATAGCTGCAGACAGTACATAGAGTATGCACATTATACTACTGTTCACAGTTACGTATATACTACCCGAAAAGTACTGTGACATTTAATATATAAAATATTGAAATATGTCATGAAAGTGGAATTCCTTTATACAGATGATATATTACTTTTCATTGAATGTAAAGTACATTGCATATATTAGATGTACTTTTTACTTAGTGACATTTTTACGTCACAAACGTAGGTTGGCCAACTAAAACATTTCGTTCTTTTATTTTACGTTGTTTTTACATTTCGACATTTACGTACTTCGACATACATGTGTCGCACATTAGGTATTCGCTGTTTTGTATTTTCGATTTGCTAATATAGACCCATTCCAGTTATTTTACCTCTGCTACTATATTCTGTACTTCTAGCAAAATTGGTTTAAGACTTTCTCAGGTAGACATTGTTGTGTCCTTTCTGACAATTATATGGCAAAATTCTGTTCCAGGACTCCATGCAAGAAGGTCAGGAAGACAGATGCCTTTTCTTTGGACAGGAATGTCCCTGTATTCCTTTTCACTCTTTCTATTAATATCCAGGGTACTTCTGAAGATTTAGTAGGAATCCCTCAAGACCATTTTGATGATTCTTTTCTGGCCCAGGCAATCATGGTTCTACATTCTTTTGGAAATAATCACAGGCAATTACCACAATATCAGTCATCTTCAACTGAATGCCTGGAAGATAGGGTCTTAACTCCTTTAAGGTACATGTTTTCTGAGGATGTGCAGCAAGTACTAACAGAGGCAGGAAAGCCTGCTATTAGAAAATCATATATCAGCAAACGGAAAAGGTTTTCTAGTTAGTGCCAACAACATAACCAGCACCCATTCAGGGCTAGTTGTTCTCTGGTTTTGCAATATTTGTATGAGGTTACTATCCTATGGACTTTTTTATTCCTCTATCAAGGTTCATTTAATCATCCATTTCAGCATGTCTGACCATCGATCCTCCTCAAAATGCACTTAAAATGGGTTTTGCATGACAGGTCTCCAGGTAAATAAGTGGCCCCTTCTTGGGATCTTAATTTTGTGTTATAGAAGCTAACACTTGTTCCATTTGAATCGGCTAAGCTGGCTGACTTGAGGTTCTTAACATGGAAAACAGATTCACTGATTGTTCTGACCTCTGCGAGAAGGGTATCGGAGTTGCAAGCTCTTATGTTGAGTCAACCCTACCTCATTTTCCATAGGGACAGGGTTTCTTAGAGAACTATTCCTTCTTTTATGCCTAAAGTGGTATCCCAGTTTACTTTAAGCCAAACTATCCATCTACCCATTTTCTTTCCTGAACCTACAAATGAGGGAGAAATGATACTCAATACCTTGGATGTCCACAGACAACTCAGGAACTATAGTGACATAACTAAATCTTTCTGATCTGCAGATCCATAGTTCATTTATTGTGAATACAACAAGAAGGGACAACCTGTATCAAAACAGACTATTTCCAAATGGTTATCTAAGGCTATTACCTTTTGTTAAAATCACTATGACAAATCTATTCCAGGCAGGGTCAAGAGTCACTCCACCTGGGCCTTAGCTTCATCTATGGCTTTTTGAAAGGGTTAGATTCTAGAAGTATTCTAGATATAATGTTGATTCCTTCTCTAGGTCAAGATCAAACTCTGCTAAGCCCATTCTCCAGAGGCTCATGGACCCTTCTCCTTCCAAATATAGACAGCCATGGTAATCTACCCATACAGCAAAAGCTGCTGCTACAGAGATCAATATGAAGAACAACAGTAAAATCTTGCCATAACTATAGCTGTCCTTCTCTTCCCTGCTGCAGTATTCTTTACATGAGGGATTCCCTGCCATAAATAATCCCAATGTCCAGCCAGTATACAAAGCCTTTTACCACTGCTAGGTATGTGGGACATCACACGTAGGCCCAAAGCTGGCATCGGCCATAAAAGTGACGTCCGCACGTACTATCCTCAGAACTGAATGCCCCAGGAAGAGCATCAGCCTAAGGTACAAAAGGAGGAAATACACATCCACAGAAATAACATGGACCAGGGGAAGGTGGGAGTGAAAGAATACTCCAACATGGAAGAGAAGGACATCTGTGGTTATGGTAAGATTTTACACAACTATTCTATGTCCTTCTATTCCTATGTTGCAGTATTCATAACCTGAGGGAGAATACTACAGTGAATGAGGAAAAAAAAAGCCAAGGCACTCTCTATAAAACCATGTATAATGACTCTAGTAAAACCCGCTCTGGACTAAGAAATGCCATCCAACTTGTAATGTTTAGTACAGTTATACACAGAAGTCCAAGTAGCTGCTTCTAAAATGGAAGTACCCAAACCCTTGAAAAAAAGCATGACAGGAAGCTACAGACTAAGTACAGTGAGCCTTAACAGGAGATGAAAAATATAACAAAAAGAAATTGCCTTAAAAATCAAAGTAGAAATAGTCTGCTTGGAAGAAGGCCTTCCTAAAGCCCTGGCATGTAAAGACACAAAAAGCTGATCAGACTTCTTGATAGCTTTAGTTTTATCCAAATAAAGTCTGATTTGTCTGTGCACATCCAAGAAGTGTAGGATCCTCCCACTGGAAGACGTGGAGAGGGAAAAAAGGTGGGCAAGTTAATGGACCGATTAAGCGACAACTCATTCACAACCTTGGGCATAAAGGAAGGGTTGGTATGCAAAGAAACCCTATCCTTACGGAAAACCAGGAAGGGTGGAGATGCCATCACGGCTTGTAGTTCAGACATCCTTTTGGCTGAAGTAATAGCAAGCAAAAGCACAATCTTTCAAGTATAATATTGCAGGGTACCTGTTGCTGCAGGCTCAAAAGGAACCACAGGGAGCTTTTCCCGAACACAATTAAGGTCCCAGGGAGGTGGAATGGGTTTCCTGGGAGGTCTAATGTAAAGGACACCTTTAAGGCAAAGTTTAACCTCCAGTCTAGAGGCTAAAGGGGGGGACAAAGGTAGACATGCAGAAATGGATGAAAGGTGAGCTTTAACAGAAGAATAAGCCAACCCAGTCATCAAAAGTTCACACAAGTAAAACAGAACCAAAGGAATGTCCACATTTAGTGCGTCTAGATTACGAGAAAGACACCAAATGGAAAACCTCTTCCATTTGGATAAGTAGGATTTCCTAGTATTGGGTTTTTAGGCCTCCTGCAGCATCCTAAGCGTGTCCTTAGAGAAAAGGTGTCTAAAAGGAATCAAAAGTTTATCACACACAGTGTGAGGTGCAGAGCTGACAACTGAGGGTGAATGTGTGATCCCTTGTCTTGTGTGAGAAGATCCACCCTGTGACGTAACTTGTGATGATTGCCCTTGGCTAAATGCATAAGAGGGAACCAATGTTGTCTTGGCCAAAAGGGAGTCACTATCAAGATTTTTACTTTGTCCTGCTGAATCTATAGCAGAACTTTCTGAATAACAGGGAAGGGGGAATGCATAGAGAAACATCTTCTTTCAAGAGATTGATAGGGTGTCCACCTTCCATACCAGAGGACCTGGAACTCTGCCACAAAAC
The DNA here is from genome assembly GCF_019279795.1 of Protopterus annectens. Lineage (NCBI taxonomy): Eukaryota > Metazoa > Chordata > Ceratodontiformes > Protopteridae > Protopterus > Protopterus annectens. The sequence goes on along the minus strand of NC_056727.1, from coordinate 900,667,780 downwards.
TTTGGAAGTTGTCTGTTAAAGGGGAGGTAAAAAGATCTACTTGAGGTATTCCCCACTAGTGCAGAATGTCCAGAAATATATCCATGTGAAGCATCCATTCGTGGGACTGAGTCATGGACCTGCTTTGCCACAACATTTTGGTTGGAAGAGATGTACACTGCCTGCAGAGTGACTTGATACTGAGTTGCCAACTCTCAAGCCAAAAGAGCTAGCCTGCACAGAAGGTGCAATTTTGTCCTTCCCATTTGTTTACATACCAAAGAACTGTGGTGTTGTCTATAAACAGTTTTAGAGGTCCTGGATGAAGAAGAGTATGAAAAGCCTGAAGAGCCAGCAGAAGAGCCCTTATCTCTTTTATGTTCCCGCTGTGAAGGAGACCACAAGGCTTGTACCTTCATGGATGTAAAGGCTGTCCCCCCACCAACCTATGTCTGAGGCATCTGTGAACAACTCGAACTGGTAGGGGAGGATGTAAAGGCATGCCTGGATTCTGGGAAATCAGCTGAATCCACCAAAGAAGCTCCCTGTTTAGGCAAGGAAGAAGAGGGACAACAAACTCCAGTGGGTGTGCATGCTGCATCCAAGCTGATTTCAGGTACCACTGAAACTTTCTCATGTGGAGTTTGGCAAGAGGTAGCATGGGAACAGCTGAAGCCATGAAGCCCAGAAGCTTGAGAAACTCCCTAGCTGCCAAAGACTTCAGAGGGAGAAGGTCTTGGAAGTAAATGACTAGAGACAGAACTTTTTGAGAAGGAAGAGAGGCCCACATGAGATCTGTCTGAATCCTGCACCCTAGAAAGATGAGGTCCTGTGAAGGGGTGAGCATGGATTTTTTGACACTGACTATGAATCCCAACCTTTGCAGAAGAGTAGAAGTAAACAGGAGATTGTGAATCAAAGTCTCAGGGAGGGGTGTCAGTAGCAACAAGTCATCCAGATAGGGGAAGACCTGGAGTCTGCAAAAAGCAATCACAGGAGCTCAACATTTTGTAAATACCCTCGGTACAGAACAGAAACCAAAGGTCAAAGTACAGAACTGAAAATGTGAGTAAGCATCAGAAAAATGTAAACATTTTCTGTAAAGGGGATGAATGGGAACATGTAGGTAGGGATCCGTGATATGCAGGGAGACCAAACAGGCCTGTGGAAGAATGAGAGGAAACAGAGTTTGGAGAGAAAGCATATGAAAGGCTGGGACCTTTAGTAAGTACGGTGTTAAGGTGAGAAAGATCCAAAATGGTTCTCCATGGGCCATCTTTCCTGGGAACCAGGAACATCCTTGAGTAGAACCCTCTTCCCCTTTGTGACAATGGGACTCTTTGGATAGTTTCCTGGGATATCAAATCTTGGAGCACCTCTGGGAAGAAAATAAGTTGTTCTCGAGGGGGGTTGATGAATTCCCATAAAATGAGGAAGAGATTTCCAGACCATGAAATATCCTTTGTGGATAATGGACAGAACACATGAATCATGAGCGATGTGGTCCCAGACTGGAAGGAACAGAGTAAGGCGTTGAGAGGGGGAATGTCGCAAACTACCTGGCTTGTCTGTAAAGGGCTGCTTTTGAGCAGAAGAAGGCTGAGAAGGTTTAGAAGGAGCAAATTTCCTGGCACCCCTTTTACCTCTGGAAGGAGGAGTTCAAGACTGTTTTCTGGCAAAAACGGTCTTAACTGAGCAGTTCCTCTGGAATTTGGGAACTGACGACACAAAGGTATGTTTTAAATCCTGCAACTCTCTATCTTTCTCCTGCAGGGACTTGAACAAGGTAGCAGCTGCAGTACCAAACAAGGAATTATTATCTAATAGTGCATCCATTAGGTTGGACTTAAAGTCTTCGGGAAGTGGCTGAAGCCTTAACCAAGAGTATCTCCTTAATACATAGCCAGAGGCAGCAGCCCTGGCAGATGTTTTAGCAGCACCATAATTTCATCCAATGGAGTGGCACACCACTTGGGAAGATACCCCCAAAACACAGGAAGGCTGAGACTTTACATCTAAATTCAGAAGGTCAGAGAGGAGCTGAGCGGCCTGAGAAAGAAGGGTCAAACCACACTTATTCATACAGGTTTAATAGTTAGTTGCCTAAAAGCAAGAGTAGCTGAAGTGTACACTTTTTTCCCCAGCCTTTCCATGGTTTTACTCTTCTTACCTGACGGGAGAAAGTACAGTTGTATACACTTACCATAAATGTAGATGTTCGAGTGTCTTCACTGTTGCAGTCATCACATTTGGGGGTTATACCTGCCAAGGTAGCCTTCAGCCGGCCTGAATACCAGAGACTTAGTATTTCTGCGTTGGTTGCTGTCGCTTGAAGATTGACGTCAGGTCGTCAGTGGTATAAAGGAAGGCAGCAGAGGTCATTACATCAGTTTTTCTTGCCCTAACCGGTCAGGAGCCCTCAAAATAGGAGGCCAGGCTCTGGTGGCAGAACCCCACCAGTGGAAAATAAATAACAATATGTCCCTTGTAAGGAAAGGAGAACAACAAGGAAGAAAGGTAACAAAAGGAAAACAAGAAAGAAAAAAGGGGGAAGGAGGGAGGGAAACCAGGACTGCAACAGTGAAGACACTCGAACATCTACATTTATGGTAAGTGTACACAACTGTACTATGTTCTTCATGTTTCACTGTTGCAGTCATCACAACTGGTTAGACTACCAAAGGTGAGGAAATGGGTGGAGGCAGTCAAGGAAGCTAGGGGCCGGCTAGCATGCCCTGCAAGACTGCAGAAGCAAAACCTGCCCTGGATTTGGAAAAAAGAGGCAAGTGGTAATGTTTGGTGAAGGTATGAACAGATGTCCATGTGACAGCCTCCAGGATATCCCTGGTGGGGACTCCTCTGAGGAAAGTTGCAGAGGTGGAGGCTGCTCTGGTGCAGTGTGTCTTGACCCCCATGGGGGGAGGCTTGCCAAGCTGTTTGTAGCATAAATGGATGCAGTGTGCTATCCATTTGGAAATGGTTTGCTTGGAGATGGCTTTGTCCTCTGCTCCTGAAGCAAAGCTAACCAGCAGTTGATCAGATTTTCTGAAGGGTTTAGTCCTGTCCAGATAGTATCTGAGCTGTTTGTGCACATCTAGAAAGTGCAGAATCCTTTCCCCCTTGTTTTTAGGGTTAGGAAAGAAGGTGGGCAAATGGACAGAATGGTTGAGAGCCACACTGGACATCACCTTGGCCATGAAGGATGGATTAGTTCTGTGGGATACCCTGTCCGCATGGAAGATGATGAAGGGTTCCACTGCCATGAGTGCTTGCAGCTCAGAGACTCTTCTGGCTGAAGTGATGTCCAGGACGAAGGCTGTCTTCCAGGAGAGAAATTTTAGCTCTGCAGAATAAGCTGGTTCGAAAGGAGGCAGGGTGAGCTTTTCCAAGACAAAGTTAAGGTCCCAAGCCGGTGTTGGTGCCCTACTGGGGGGCCACAAGTTGTTAGGCCCTCTGAGAGACTGTTTGATCAGAGTGTGTGAAAAAAGAGGCTGATCAGTGGGAAAATGAGCTGAAATAGCAGAGGCATGAATTTTTATAGAGGAGAAAGAGAGAACACTGTGTAGTAGGTCAGCTAAGTAATCCAGGATGAGAGGGATGGAGGGCTGTGCCGTACTGCCCCCCCCCTTAGCCTAGATCTAGGTGCAGAACCTTTTCCATTTATCTGCATAAGACTTTCTGGTGCTAGGGCATCTGGCCTCTCAAATAACATCCAGAACCTGTTTAATGAGGATGGCAGATTGGTCAGGGGGTCAGGGTATAAGCCAAGCTGCCAAATTAAGTGTCTGCAATTGCGGGTGCATGAATTCCCCTTCCCTCTGGGTTAGGAGGTTGGGAATCTGAGGAAGATTCCATGGGGGCAGTGGGGATAGGCTGCGCAGCAAGGGGTACCAGTGCTGTCTGGGCCAGTCTGGAGCTATGAGAATGGTCCTTGTTTTTTCCTCCCTGATATTGATCAGTACCTTGGGAATGAAAGATAGGGGAGGAAAGGCATAGATTGAGAGGTTTATCCAGGGGAAGGACAGGGCATCCACCTTCCATGCCATGCAGTGATGCTCCCTGGTGCAGAATTTGTTGAGCTGATGGTTGGAGTGGGAGGCAAAGAGGTCGACCTCCGGGGTTCCTCATTTCTGAGTTATTAGTAAGAATCTGTCTCTGTTGAGCTGACACTCGTGGGGGTCCAAAAGTTTTCTGTTTAATTGGTCTGCCAGGGAGTTGAGAGAGCCTGTCAGGTATTGTGCTAACAGGTGTAGTTGCATGGAAGTGGCTGTAAACCAAAGGGTCATGACCAGCTTGTACAGCAGGTAGGAGTGAGTCCCTCTCTGCTTGTTGATGTACCACATCACTGTGGTGTTGTCTGTTTTGATCAGGAGAACCCCTGGAGAGAGAAGGGGTTTGAAAGCTATCGAGGCCTGCTGCACAGCCATCATCTCTTTTTGACTGATGTGCAGGGGGAGTTGCTGGGGGTTCCATTGGCCCTGTATGCACCTGCCATCCAAGTGTGCACCCCAAGCGTAGTCTGATGCATCTGTGGTGAGGGTCTGGGCAGCGGGGTGTGGGGAGAAGGGCAGTCCTCTGTTGTGGGAGCAGGCTGTTGCCCACCAAAGATATTCCTTCCTCAGCCAAGGAATGATAGGTAAAAGAGCTTCTAGAGCTTGAGAGTGTTGACACCAAAGGCTCTTTAGGTACCACTGAAGCTTCCTCATATGCAGTCTGGTATAGGGAATAAGGAGTATGCAAGATCTCATGAACCCCAGGGCTTGCAGGATTTTCCTTGCAGGAAGCTGAGACCTGGTGGCCAGTTGAGAGAAGTAAGTTGATAGGAAACTTTGTTTCTCTGGTGTTAGGTATGCCATCTGGGATGCTGTGTCCAGACTTGCTCCCAGGATGCTGTGTCCAGACTTGCTCCCAGGAAGATTATCCTTTTTGTGGGCACCTGTTTGGATTTCTTTTCATTGATTGTGTACCCTAAGGAGGTTAGTAGGTCCTTTACAAAGGCTGGGTCTTTGAGCAGCTTTTCCTGGCTGTCTGCCTGAATAAGGCAGTCATTTAAGTAGGGGTAAATTTGAATATTTCTTTGTCTGCAAAATGCAATGGCCGGAGCCAGGCATTTTGTGAACATTCTGGGAGCAGTAGATAAGCCAAAGGGAAGCACAGAGAACTGAGAGTGTAGAGATCCTTCCCTGAAGTGAATATATTTTCTGCAGGACTCCCTGATGGGAATGTGGAGGCAGGCCTCGTTTAGGTCCAGGGTGGCTAGTCAAGCATTCTTGGAGAGCATGGGTAGCAGCTGCTGGAGGGTGAGCATTTTGAATTTTGGGATCACCAGGAAGGTGTTTAGAATGGATAGATCGGGGATGGGGCACCAGGTGCCCTCTTTTCTGGGTACCGTACCAGAAAAAGTCTGAAGTAGAAGCCTTGGCCTAGCTGCTCTGCAGGAATGTGTTCTACTGTTCCCAAGGAGAGCAAGGTATGGATTTGCTTTTGAGCCACTGCCCACTAATTTGGTGGCAGATCTGGGAACCCTTTTGGGGTTGGAAGGGTGGGGAAGGAGAACTTGTACCCCTGAGACACAACATTCAGAACCCAATGGTCCTTGGTAATGGTGGCCCAAGTGCTTGAGTGAAAGGAGAGTTTCCCTCCTAGGGGTATGTGATGGTGGGCAGATGTGAGGTCAGGAGGGGGTGAGTCATTGTGAGTTCTTACCATAAGGGGGTGGCTTAGAACTCCCTGGTTTTGAAGTGGAGGCAGTCCACTGCTTAGATCTCTGCAACCCCTGGGGATTGCCGTCTTGGAGGTCTGTTTCCACGGGGCCTAGGTTGGCCCTGTTTACTAGGTGCAGGAAAGGACCAGTGCTTGGAAGGAAAATGCCTGCTGAACCTAGGGGGCTGTACCTGTAAGAAATCTTTAACAGTCTGCATAGATTTTGCTTTTTCTTCCATCTTTTTTTAATACCTATTCTGCTTTAGTACTAAATAAGTTACCTTTGTGCAAGGGTGCATCCAACAATTCTGATTTGACATGGTCTGGCAGGTGTTGTTCCTTAAGTCATGCATGTCTTTTAATGACAGATCCAGTGACTGCTGCCCCGCAAGAAGCTTCTAGGGTGTCAAAACCGCAGTGCAAAGTGTGTTTAGTTACGTGATCAGCAGAGTGCATTAACTCCTGTATATCTTTAGATTCTGCCCACGCAGGAAATGAGGAAATTTTTTGTCTAAGGAGTTCCAAGGAATGTTGCTGACATTTAAGCATACGAAACTGACAATTTGGTGCCCTGAAAGCAAGAGTAGTTGAGGTATATACTTTTTTTACCCCATCTGTCCAGTGTTCTGGAATCAGTAACCAAACAAAGGATCGATGATATTAATAAAAGCCAGTAACCAAAAATGTATCACCACAAACCCAGTTGGAAGCACTAACTCCGTTTAATGAAATAAAGAAAGCAATCCACATTAACGCATAGCACACACAACTGGGTTTGTGGTGATACATTTTTGGTTACAGTGTTCTGGAATCCCTGTCTGAGGGGGGTGGGATTCTTAGCTGAAGTAGCTTTAATCCCTTTTGGGCCTTGAGTAACGATTCAGGATCCGCTGTTGGGTTTTTAAAAAGATATTTGTGAGAGTCAGGGACTCTGTAGTACCTGTCTGGTTTTATGGGAGCAGGAGGGAGGGCGTCTGGAGTCAAGCTGGATTTAAGGAAGTCATCATCCACCACATCTAGGACGGGGGGGTGGCTAAGGGCCTGTGCTGTGGAAGGTCCAGGAACTCTCAGAGTCTCTTCTTTGACTGTGGGTAGTCTTGACTCTCCCATTTGAAATGCTCCCTTAAAGTATGCAGGGTTTCCCCAAAGGAAAAGTCCTCTGGGGGAGAAGCTGAAGGAATAGATTCCTCTGCATCAGAATCCTCATATGTAAAGAGGGGCTGCATGTCTTCATAGTCAGATGCATCAGATTCATCTGACTCCTGTTCCGACAAAACTACTGGAGACAGATCTCTTTTTCTTTTTGAGGGAGAGGCTAGGCTTCCCCTAATCAGCATAAGGTCCCTCTGCCATTTTAAGCATTTGTGACTGAGGCAAGGGAGCAGGGGCCAGAGAATGGCTGGTAGTCAGTTTCTTGGGGGTGGTTTGATCCCTGGGCCTAAGGAACTCGGCTGTTTTAGAAATAACAGTAGCCATGAAAGAAGGCGTCTGTTTATGTCTGGATTCGGTATTGCAAAGGACATTCTCGGAAGCCGGTGCCTGCACAGTGGCTCCGGACCCATCCAAGGTAGAGACGCCCGCAGGATCCTTACAAGAAGAAGAGTTCTGCAGCATACCAAACTCTGAAAGGGCCTTGGTAGCAGCCTGCAAATTAACTGAAGTGGGCATCAGGGGCTGCGAAAGCACCTCAGTGAATTCTGGAGGACTGACTACCAGCTTGGCGGTAGCATCGTCGGAAGGTTTGGTCCTGTGCAGTCTGTCTCTGTCATTAACTTTACATTTTTTCATATGATCTGCTGTTGGATGGCTTACTGAAGTCATATCAGAATTCGAGGACTGTAATCGGAAATATCTGGCTACGATAAGGGCCCGACAACAAATCGTTCTGGCATTAAATAAAGCACAGAACCGACAATGAGGGACGTCGTGATCTGGGCCTAGACAAGTTATGCAGTAAGATCCCAGTGTGGTGTTTGGTTTCCACAGGTGAGACAATTATTAACTTTTTCTGACATCAGATAGTGCAAGAAAAAAGGATCCCCAACGGGGTACTTAGCTATCGAAGACTTTAACTTCAATTCGGAAACAAAACTCAGGTAACGATGCGAACTGCTTCTGCTTCCGGCTCCACGCCAAGAAAGACTGGTGTAATGGCATCGGCTGCCTTCCTTTATACCACTGACGACCCAATGTCAGTCTTTAAGTCACAGCAACCGACGCAGAAATATTAAGTCTCTGGTATTCAGGCTGGCCAAGGGCTACCCTGGCAGGGATAACCCCCAAATGTGATGACTGCAACAGTGAAACATGAAGAACATCAGAAGTAGAAGGCAAAAGTTTGGATGGCTTATCAGTAGCTACAGAAACAACTACTGGGTCTACAGCAGGGTATTTATAAAGGAATTTACAGTCTTCTTGAAATTTATAGAACTTATCTGGCCATTTTGGGGCAGGAGGTTGAGAGTTTGGACTCTTAGAAGCAGAAGTAAAACATCCAGAAAAGCTGGCAGAACTGGAGACACAGCAGAAGGTGAATCCATTTGAAGTAAATGGTGATATCTCCTCTGCACATCAATAACATGTGAGCACACCCACTTGAAAAACTCAGTCATACGAGCAATAGTCTCCTCAACGGTGATATCTTCACCAGGACACTCCGTTCCATTGGACTCTTCCTCAGATGAAGCATGCTCCAAGGGGGAAGAAATTTAAACAGAGTAAGCCAAAGACTCATCCTCTGAGGAATCCTCATCCTCCGAGGAATCCTCATCCTCCGATAAACCTTGCTCCCTAAAACCTTTTCTGAGGAGAAGAAAAGTGCAGTTTTGTATCTACCATAAATGTAGATGTTCGAGTGTATACACTGCTGCAGTCATTACACTTGGGTTATCCTGCCGTCAGGCGGCTCCCCAGTCGGCTTGAGTTCCAAAGTCTTGGTCTGGCGTCGGTTGCTGTCACCTCCTCCCTGACGCCAGTGAGACATGGGTATATAAGATGCAGCCAACGCCATTTTCTTCAGTTTTTCTTGCCCCAGATGTCAGGTGCCCACAAAAAGGTAGGCTATTCCAATTGCTAATAAAACATACATAAGTAAAGCAATCAACAACTTTCAGATACCAGCAAATACTCCCCATAGGTAGTAGAGGGTAGAAGACATAGGTACGTACCAGCAAGTAAGAGGGGATGGAGGGAGGGTAACCTGGACTGCAGCAGTGTATACACTCGAACATCTACATTGATGGTAGGTACAAAACTGTACTATGTTCATCGTGTTACAGTGCTGCAGTCATTACACTCGGGTAGAATCCCAAAGCTGAGGTAAGGTGACTGGTACTATAAGGAATTAGGGATGGCTATAAGGCCCTGCAGCACTGCAGTGGCGAAGCCAGCTCTGGATTTAGAGTATAAAGGCAAATGGTAATGTCTGGTGAAGGTATACACAAAACTCCATGTTGCTGCTTCCAAAATATCCTTGGTAGGTACTCCTCTGAGGTAGGCAATTGAAGTGGCTGTTGCCCTGGTGGAGTGAGACCTAATGCTGCTAGGTACAGGTTTCCCATGGTGGGTATAGCAGAAATGTATACAGTGTCCTATCCATTTTGAAATAGTCTGCTTTGAAATGGCTTTTCCCTGTGCTCCTGCAGCGTATGCTACCAATAATTGCTCAGATTTTCTGAAAACTTTGGTTTTGTCCAAGTAGAAGCATAACTGCCTGTGAATGTCCAAAGAATGTAGTAGTCTCTCCCCTTTGTTCTGTGGTTTTGGATAAAAAGTTGGCAAGTGAATAATTTGGTTTAGAACCACACTTGATACCACCTTTGGCATAAACGTAGGGTTGGTTCTTAAAGACACCCTGTCCTGGTGGAAGATGAGGAAAGGTTCCACTGCCATTAGTGACTGTAATTCTGAAACTCTTCGTGCTGATGTTATTGCCAGCAGCAGAGCAGTTTTCCAAGAAATGTATTTTAATTCTGCTGTGTTAGTTGGCTCAAAAGGAGGTAAAGTTAGTTTTTCTAAAGCAAAATTCAGGTCCCAAGTAGGTGTTGGTGCTCTACGGGGCGGTCTTACGTTTTTAGCCCCTCTGAGGTATTGTTTGAGCAAAGGATTAGAAAAAAAATGGTGGATTTGTGTTGTAATGAGCAGAAATAGCTGAGGCATGAATCTTGATGGATGAAAAAGAGAGGCCCTTGTCCAGCATCTCAGTTATGTATTGGGGTATCTGAGGAATGTTTGGGACTAGACGGTCAAGGCTGTGTGCGCTTGGTTCCAGGCACAGAATCTCTTCCATTTGTCCGAGTATGCTTTCCTGGTGCTAGGCCTTCTGGCCTCCAGAATGACATCCATAACAGCTTTGGAGAGAGGCATTGCTTGCTTGACTAAGGGATTTTCCATGCAGTTAGATTTAAGGTCTTTAGCTGGCTGTGAAGTATCTGATTGTTGTGCTGAGTCAGCAACTGTGGAATTTGTGGTAAAATCCAGGGTGGTTCTTGTGTCAAGTTCTTTAAGATTGGGTACCAGTGCTGGCGTTGCCAGTCTGGTGCAATCAATATCATTTTTGGCTCTTCCTGCCTGGCTTTTATGAATACCTTTGGAAGGAGAGGTAAAGGGGGGAAAGCGTATACTAGTAGTTTTTTTCCAGCTGAATGAGAGGGCATCCACTTTCCATGCTTGTGGATGTTAGCTCCTTGTGCAGAATTTCTGTAACTGGCAGTTCTTTGGGGTAGCAAACAGATCTATGTCCCGGCTCCACCTTTTTTGTGTTATCATTCTGAATACTTGTGGGTTCAGTTCCCATTCGTGTGGGTCCATAATGTTTCTGCTTAGGTCGTCTGCCAGTATATTTTTCTCTCCTGGCAGGAAATGTGCTTGCAGATGAACTTGGTAGTTTACAGCTGTGTTCCACAAGGTCATAGCTTGTCTGCAGAGGGGGTAGTAGTGTGTGCCACCTTGCTTGTTTATGTACCACATAACTGTGGTGTTGTCTGTCTTTAATAGTAATTGTCCTGGATGCAGTTGGTCCTTGAAAGCTATAATAGCATTTTGTACAGCTAGCATCTCTTTTTTATTGATGTGGAGATGTCTTTGTTCTGTGGGCCACTCGCCCTGGATACATTTTCCTGCCATGTATGCTCCCCAGGCATAATCCGATGCATCTGTTGTCAGTGTTTGCCTGGCTGTGGGTTGAGTGAAAGGCTGTCCCTTGTTGAGGTGACAAGCTTGTGCCCACCATCGAAACTCCTGTTGTAGGTAAGGAATTAGTGGTATAACTGTTTCCAAACTTTGACAGTGTTGAGACCATACACTCTTTAGGTACCATTGTAGTTTCCTCATATGCAGTCTGGCATATGGAATTAGTAGTATGCAAGATGCCATGTAGCCCAAGGCCTGCAGAATTTTTCTTGCAGGGAGATGGGTCTTTGTTGCCATTAATTGAAAATATTGAGTCAGATGTCCTTGCTTGTCTGGCGTGAGATAAGCCATCTGGACCGTTGTGTTCAAGCTGGCACCCAGGAATATTATCTGTTGTGAGGGCACTAATTTTGATTTCTTTTCGTTTACTGTGTACCCCAGGCAACTTAATAACTTTTTTACTTACGCCAGATGCTTTAGCAGAATGTCCATGCTCTCTGCTTGAATCAGGCAGTCATCCAGGTATGGATAAATTTAAATTCCTTTTTGCCAGCAAAATGCAATTACTGGTGACAGGCACTTTGTGAAGACCCTGGGCGCAGTAGATAAGCCAAAGGGCAGTGCAGAGAATTGATAGTGCACTGAACCAGCTAGAAAGCTGAGGTATCTTCTGCAATTTTGTCTGATAGGGACATGCAGGTATGCCTCTTTGAGGTCCAAAGTCACGAGCCAACTTTCTTGCCCAGCATGGGAAGAAGCTGCTGTAGTGTCAACATCTTGAATTTCGGAACATCCAGGTAAGAGTTTAGTGTAGAAAGGTCCAGAATGGGTCTCCAGGCTTTGTCCTTTCTGGGGACCAGAACGAGTCTTGAGTAAAATCCTTGTCCTTGTTCCTGTGATGGTACCTTTTGAATAGTTCTCATGTCCATGAGTGCTGTAGTTTGTTTTTGAGCCTTTGCCCATTGATTTGGTGGCAGATTTGGCATTCCTTTTAGCCTTGGAAAGGTGTGGAAATGGAACCTGTAACCTTGAGATACAATGTTGAGAACCCATTTGTCTTTGGTGATGCAATGCCAGTTGTGATAGAAAAGTGCCAGTTTTCCTCCTAAGGGAGCTGCCAAGAGAGAGCTGTTTGGCAGCTGTAGTGGAAAGTCATTGAGGCTGTTTTTTATAAGGTTGAGGCCTGTCTTCCCCTTCTTTTTGGCCTGGTGTGCCCCATTGTCGAGGCCTGTAAGGGCCTTGCGTCTGACCTCTACCTCTTGGACGTCTGTATCTGCCCCTTTGAGGTCTATCTGTGACTGGAAAGGACCAATTCTTTGTTGGCCAATTTCTGCTAAAACGAGGAGGCTGAACCTGTAAGAAATCTTTCACCGTTTGCATAGATTTTGCCTTATCCTCCATCTTCTTTAATACCTCCTCTGCCTTAACTCCAAACAGCACATCCCGCTGCAAAGGTGCATCCAATAGTTTGACCTTAACATGATCTGGTAACGTATGTTCTTTTAACCAAGCATGCCTTCTAATGACAGAGCCTGTAACTGCTGCTCTACAGGAGGCTTCTAAGGAATCAAACCCACATTGCAAAGTATGTTTTCCTACTTGTTCAGCTGCATGCAATAAATCCTGCATTTCCTTTAAGGTAGGAGGATCTGAATCTGGAAGCATCTTTTGTTTCAACTGAGACATCAAAAATTGCTGATATTTTAGCATGTGAAACTGGCAATTCAAGGCTCTCATTGCTAAAGTGGCAGACGTATATACTTTCTTTCCCCATCTGTCTAATGCTCTGGAATCTCTGTCAGAGGGTACTGGGTTTTTTGCTGATGAGGCCTTAATCCCTTTGGGTCCCTGAGAAACAGTTTCAGGGTCAGCAACAGGGCTTTTGTACAGACATTTGTGAGAGTCAGGGACTCTGTAATATCTATCAGGTTTAACAGGGGCTGGGGGTAAGGAGTCAGGGTTCAAACTGGATTTAGTGTACACATCATCCACAATGTCTAAAACTGGTGGGATAGCAAGGGGTCTGTGTTGGGGCAGTAAAAGGAAGTCTCTGAGTCTTTTCTTGGATTCTGAGTAATCCTGGCCTTCTCAATGGAAATGCTCTCTCATGGTATGTAAGGTCTCCCCAAAGGAGTAATCCTCAGGCGGAGAGGCTGATGGAATTGATTCCTCAGCATCAGAATCCTCATAAGGAGGTAAAGAATATCCTAGGTCCGAGGAAGAGTCAGAGGAAATGGACACCTGGTCAGAAGATTCACAGTCTGCATCCTGCCTGGGCCTATTATCAGGAGGGGGATGGGACCCCCTGATCAGGATGATTAGGTTCTCGGCCATTTTTAGCATTTGTTTCTTAGGCATGGAAGCCTGTCCTGGCAAGAGATGCGTCTGTTTCTTAGCCTTTAAGGGGGGCTTAGACTTAACAGAGGGTTTAATAGTTAACTGGGTAGGTCTGAAAACACCCTCTGTAGCTGTGGATTGCTCAGCTACTTCGGTTTCCTCTGTAGGTTTAGGATCGGTAAACTGAAGGCCTAGTGCATCCGAAGGCCCAGCCAGCTCCACGTGGGAGTCGGAGGCGGTCTGTGGTTCTGTGGAAGCAGTCGTCAGGGGCTGCATAGGCGCCTCACTGAAAACCGGAGAACCGGCGACTGGCCTACAAGAGGCCTCGTCGTCCGTTTTGGGCCTCGGATGCTTGTCCTTGCGCTTTTTATGCATTGCGGTCATCGGAATTTCCAATGGCATGGTGTAATTGAATTTTCTACCAAAATAATGTCGGGCAAAATCAAACCGACATTTAATAGTGCGCTTGTTAAACCTAGCACAAAACCGACAACCAGTGACATTGTGGTCAGGGCCTCAGCATGGAATACAATAGGAGTGGAAATTCTTATGAGGTATTTGCTTCCCACAAGAAATACAGTTATTAACTTTTACTGACATCGGTCTGAGGCAAGAAAACGTTTCCCCAATGGGGTACTTAGCTTTTTTAGAAGACTTTGGTTCTGGATTCGGAATGAAAATCCCAGGAGTCGGCCAACCGGTACTTGCGAACTGCTTCTGCTTCGGGCACCGCGCGGCAAGAAAGACTGAAGAAAATGGAGTCGGCTGCATCTTATATACCCCTGTCGCACTGACGTCAGGGATGAGGTGACAGCAACCTACGCCGGACCAAGACTTTGGAACTCTGGCCAACTGCGGGACCGCCTGACGGCAGGATAACCCAAGTGTAATGACTGCAGCAGTGTAACACGATGAACATCCTGAGTTTTCAGAGACTTTTATCACAAAATGTCCTGTCAGAAGTTGTACTATAGCTTAGTACAACTGGCTAAAGCCATGAGTCATACAAGACCCTCTCTCCTCAAGATAGTTCCATGAAAAAAGAACTTCATACAATAATTTCCAGCATAGAGGACCTCTCTGTGAAAATGGATAACTTAGAAAAAATCATGGAGAACATGAAAAAGTAAAGTAAGAAACAAATAGAAGACCTGAAAGAAATTATTACTAAACATTTTGAACATTTTGAACAAACAGCAGCCATGGACAAAACTGTAAATGACACTGATGGGAGACCGATGAAAAATGACACTCAGAATTCCTTTTAAAACAAAACAACCAATTATTAGAGAAAGTAGAAGATCTTGAGTCCAGATCAAGAAGGAACAATATCAGAATATAGGGTCTATATTAGAACAACGAACTTTCAAAATTTCGAGTGTTCTAATATCAAACCCTATTAATTGAAAATTTAAAACATCAAACATAAGAACAGAGAATTTTTTCCTAGGGAAAAAATTTGCTGTTCCAAAACACACACACACAACACAAGCACACCAAACAAACAGCAATCCACATACGTACACCTAAACTCTTACACCTAACCCTACACTAAACTATACATACACCACTAACTATCCACTTACCTTAACCCAAACCCTAACCCTAAGGTCCGTCACTATCCCACAGTCACCTCACCCGCTCCCTAACCCTAACTCACCTACCCCGCCCTAACCCTCACGTCCACACAATCGCACACTTACCTGAACCCAACCCGTAACTTTCCACCACAGTGCTGAAAATACCGAAGCAACAGAAACAGAGAACCAAATTATTTCCCTAGGAAAAGATTTAGTTTTCTGTTTCTTCGATATTTTCAGCGTTTGCTGAAAACGGGTCGATATTAGAACACTCGAAATTTTGAAAGTTTGGTGTTCTAATATAGACCCAGAATATATGGGGTACCCGATAAAATAGAAGGGAGTAATATGGTCCTGTTTTTAAATGAATGGCTGCCCAAAATACTGAACCTTCCTGAGTCCTTCTCATTCGGGATTGAGAGGGCTTACAGGTCTCTATCCAACAAATTTCTCTCCAAGAATCCAGCTGCAGTGAAATCTATTATAGTAAAGTTTTTACCAACACAGGACAAAGACCTAGTCCTGAGAACAGCTTGGTCAGGAAATCCAATACAACTCAATGGGAAAAATATAAGGTTTGATAATGACTATACTTCCACTTCAATAACAAAAAGAAAAGAATGTGTCCCTCTCATCAAATGTTTGAAAAAGGCTGATATAAAAGCTCAGATCTTATTCCCTGGAAGAATCAAGATTACCCTCTCGGATGGTCAAAAAATATTTAACAACCTCGAAGAAGCAACAGATTTTGTTAGAAAAAACAAACTGCTGGACAAAATAGAAGATATGGATATTTCACTTCCAAGTCTGAAAAGACAAGCTATCAATGGCAAACCATTTACAAATGACAAAACTAATAAAAAAAATAAAAGTGAAATAATCTACTAATTTTCACATGTAATATTAGCTATCTGACAGAATTTATCTAAATGTCATAAAAACAAATGAACAAACCCTAAGGTAAGGGTAAAAATCTTTATATATATATATATATATATATATATATATATATATATATATATATCCCCCCTCACTGGTAATTATAAAACTCTATATGAACAGGCTGTTTAATCTGCATCTAGTTGCTTATTACTTGATTAGAAGCCTATATAGACACTAAGTACTGCTGTTATGCTGACAAAGTTCTATATATATATATATATATATATATATATATATATATATATACTGTACCTTTATGTAGATTAAAACTTATAAAGAAACAAAGTACATAATACCCTGGAGGCACAATATCCACTTAGTAAAACTACTGTTGGGAGGTGAAAGTAATAATTTATACTTTATATTACTGGTGATGTGCACTATGGGTTACATAAAAGGGGGGGGGGACAGTAAAAATGCAGTTCTTAAAGCGGAAACAGATTTGTTTTGTTATACTATACTGTAATTGAGGATAGAAATGTAGAGAAATTCATGTTTTATGACTACAACTGATTCAATATGTTTAAAACCATAGTGCCTTTACCGTGTATTTATCAATATAGTGGGCACTGTTAGATTAGCTGTGGCAGGTGCCATCAATAAAACAGTTTCCTTTTTACCATCAACACGGTGGTTGTGCATGTTTAGTTCCCTTTTTTCTTATTCAGATGCAAAAATCTTGCTAATACTACCCTTGAGACATTTTTTATTGCCAGAATGTTCAAAACCTTCACTTACTCTCAAGTCTCAAGCATAGTACAGCCGTTTTCTTGCACATAGTGGCTCTCCTGTTGATTTACAGTGTGAAGGAATGAACTGTGTGATCTTTGAGCTTTCATCACTGTGTGACACTGTGCGACAGAAAGGAAGGCGGATTTCAGTAGCTGTGCTTCACAACGGACTGTACAAACTTATTTAAGCTTCAGAAATGCAAGTCCACTCGAAATTGAGCAGGAAAAGGTACTGGAAATGTTTTTGTTTACAAGATTATTCAGCAAAGCATTTTGGTTATGAAAATAGCATGTTTAATTAACCTAATAGGTATAGATAGGTGTATATAATGCCTTTAATGTCTAGAACTGCCAGGGTAAACTGAAGCTGTTTAATAGAAGTAAAATGAAATTATGCTGTACTCCTGATCTACAAGTCTACACTATGAAGGTAAAAAAAAAAAAAAGATAAAATGGCACCTTTGTGTTTAGAAGTATGGGTATGCGATGCTTTATCCAACTGTATGCTAACCTAATGGATACGTGCACATCTACTAATTCAGACCACAGAAATTACAAATATGCAAGTTCCTGAAGATTTATGCAGTAACATAGACAGACCACAATATATATATATATTTTTATATACAATAGTAAAGAGATATAATAGGGGAAATTTGAAACATCGCTTACTCAAGCGAATACAAGGACATGATAAGGTTCAGAGTTATTAGAGGCATCTCCCTTTTGTTCTTCACAATTCTTATACAATGTTATAATGTGTTCAGCAAAAGTTAATATGAAAAGTTTTGGTAAATATATAATTCTCACTATATTCAGTTGAAATACGTGTTAAATACTAGCCAAGTTAAAGCTACAAGGTCATTATGTTTATAACATTCTATTGCAAAGTCTTAGTATCAATTACAAAATATAGTGGGTTTGATATAAGTGTGCTATTAAGTCATGTGCAATCTCTAATATAAGCATACATTTCTTTGCTTATTTCATTTTCAGTAATGAGTAACAAATGTTTTACTACTTAATAGACCTAGAGCTTTTATCATTTGAAAATAGTACAGCTTGTGTCACTGTTATTAGATACTTTATTTTATGTTCATAGATGTCTGACTGAGGTAATTAATATGCAAGTTAATGACACCCTAAAGAGTTGATTAGTTGTCCTACAGATAGTAGGAGAGTTGTCATATTTTGACGCACATTGTGCTATACATTAAACCAAGGCAGAAGCATTAGACTGATAATGACTAACAATTGTAGGATGGTAGAAGGTGGCTTCAATGACTTGCTCATTGAACCAGGAATATCATATTCCATGTTTGGAGCTGTATATAGTTATGAGTATGTATTTGATATGTTTAAAGTTATATTTTTGTCCATAATAGAATACATAGTGTCTTATAGGTTCATAGGTTGGTACTAGGCTATCGGCCCTAGGGCCTATAGAAGCCTAGCCATAACAATTCCCACACTATTTACTTCCCTGGACCCCTGTCTAGCAGGGAGACTGACATGATCCCTGGGCTGAATTTCTTTTCTCCCATCCAATCATCAATGTTCCTTTTGAAGAGGGCCAAAGAGGTGCTCTGCTTGACACATATGGGCAGTCTATTCCAGAGTCTGGCGAGTCTCTGGGTCAGGAACCTATCCCTCCAGCATGTTTTGTTTATTGTGATGACCAGGTTTAGATCCCTGGAGCGTGTGGCTCTGAGGGATTGGGATTTCTTTAAGTGTAGCATGTCCAACAGCTCTGGGTTTGACATGGTCTTGTATGTTAAGCAGAGATCGCCTCGGAGTAGACGATATGCGACAGAGTATAGCTGGAGTTTTTTAAGGTGGTCAGCACAGGGTATCTGCTTTAGGCCTGTGACTCTTTTAGTGAGGTATTTCTGCGGCCTTTCCAGTTGTTGCAGATGTCTTGAGAGGTATAGGTCAAAAAATGGGACACTTCTGCTGGATCACCATTCCAGACAAAGAATAAACCATCAATATAACATACATACAGAGCCCATTGACTGGAAAAAGAAGAATGCAAGAGAAATTTCTTCTCCCACATGTACATAAAAATGTTTGCAAAAATGGGGGTGCATGAGGCCCACATAGCCACCCCACTCTTCTGTACAAAAAAACGTCCATCAAAATAAACAAAGTTAAACTTTAAAATAAATTCCATAAGTGTTACCAAAACAGAAACCTGGTTATTATCAAATAAATTACAGTCAAACAAAAATTCATCAAACCATTCCAAACCTAAAGAGTGTGGTATGATGTTAAACAAGTTGGTAACATCCACAGTTAGAAAACTAACATTCTCATCAAAAGGCAAGTTTTTAAGTTTTGTCAAAAAGTGCCAGGAATCTATACAAATATGTTCCACATCTTTCAAAACATTTTTAAGCATAATGTCAAGATATTTACCCATAAAATGTGTTTTAGATCCCGCTGCACTAACAATTGGTCTCATAGGAGGATTGTTCCTATCTTTGTGTATTTTAGGTATGCCGAAAATACTCGGCACACTAGAAAATCTAACTATGAAAAATTCATAAAGTTCAACATCAATTTGTCCCTGATCAAACAGGTCTTTAAGAAGTAAATCAATCCTATAATGTGAAATATTGACAAAATTCAGGGAAACTTCTTCATACATAGCATCATCTAAAAGCAGAGTATTCATTATGTAGTTGTAGTCACATCTAGTCATGACCACTGCTCCGCCCCCTTCAAATATGTCTGCATATAAATGTGTTTCAATTAACACCAATGGCCTTAATAATAATATAAAGAGAGAAAGTTTATGAAAATATCTTAAAACAAACAAAGTGGACATTGCTTTCATGCAAGAAAGTCATTTAACAGAAATGGATGTACATAGAATGTTTTTAATGGATACTCAGTACATGTTGAATCTCATTACCAGACCAAGAGAAGGGGCACTATGATCTTGTAGAAAAAATCCCTACATGTACCTAAAGTTATTGATTCATATTCAGACAAAAATGGTATGTTGAGTATGGTAACACTGGAGATAAATATAAAGTATATCACTTTAGTTAAGGTATACTGGATACCTGGTATCGGAGCAGAAACAGCAAATAAATATTTAGAATTCATCTCAATTAAAGCTAAAGGAGACATTATATGTGCAGGAGACTTTAACTGTATCCTTTCTAAGAATGACACTACTAAAAATGGTAATTTCAGATTGTCGGCCACAGTCAAAAAGCTAAATAATTTTATTAGTGATTCAAATATGAGGGATATCTATGTCATACGAGAGTCAGAATCCCTGAAATGTGCACATTACTCTTATAGGTTTGGTACACAAACAACTATAGATAAGATATTTGTTACCAATGTCTTAATATCCAAGATACAGGAGGTTATGATCAGTTCATGTCCACTATCAGACCACCACGCTATCTTCTTTAAAGTACACATAACACCTAGAGTCTTGATTTTCTGGCAGAGATTACCGGAATATATTACTAAACTAAAGGATTTTAGAGAATGGCTGTTAAAAGAAATAAAATCCTTTATTGATATCAATGATAATAATGAGACCTCTAGCATTATATTCTGGGATACATTAAAATCATATTTATATGGTAAAACTAAAAGTTGGCATCTAAACAAAAGGAAGGAATGGGACAAGGAGTTAATAAGAATACAATCAAAAATAGATATATTAAAAAAGAACTTAAGACACAAAAGATGTTGCTAGAATTACTGAAATAAAACAACTGAACCTGACGTACACAGAGATTTTGAATCACAAAGTAGCAATAAATCTAGAGAAAATAAAACTACAAACTTATTCAACCAATCCTAAAAATAAAATATGACTTGCAGTTAAATCTAAAGAAAAGACAAACGCTAATCATATAAAAAAAAGATAAGATAATTCCAAGAAGAAACCTAAACCTATAACTGATTTAAAAGAAATATTAGAGGCCTTTAGAACACATCATGAAAAGTACAGTTTTGTACCTACCATAAATGTAGATGTCCGAACTGGATAGCATCTGCAGTCATAACAAATGGGTTGTCCTGTCCAGGCAGCCCTTGGTCGGCCGAATACCAAAGTCTGACGTCGGTGATGTCGCATTAGACTGACGTCATCTCTGCTGGTTCGGTATAAAGGCATCACCGACGCCATTTTCCTCAGTGTTTCTTGCCCCAGATGCCAGAAGCCCTCTTGGAAAGCTAAATTTTGGATAAATGCCAATGTTTCCAAAATAGTAGAAGGCAAACACAAAAATAAACATCTATGTACACATATACAAACAAATACATTAGAGATATCCCAGCTAGCTATTAGGAGGGTAACCCCTAAACACAGAGGGAAGGAGGAGGGTAATCCTGACTGCAGATGCTATCCAGTTCGGACATCTACATTTATGGTAGGTACAAAACTGTACTATGTCCTTCATTCCATGCATCTGCAGTCCTAACCATTGGGTAGAATACCAAAGCCAAACTAAGGGAGGAGGCAAATCATAATTAGCAGGAGCTGTCAGGATCCCTTGCAAAACAGCAGTGGCAAACCCTGCTCTAGATCTAGAATATAGAGGTAAATTATAATGCTTGGCAAATGTATGCACGGAACTCCAAGTAGCTGCCTCAATAATATCCTTAGTTGCCACCCCTTAAGAAAGCTGTGGTAGTGGCTGTAGCCCTAGTAGAATGAGGTCTTATGTTCTGTGGAATTGGTTTTCCATGGTAGGAATAACAGAATCTTATGCAATTTCCAATCCATTTGGAGATTGTCTGTTTGGAGATTGCTTTTCCTTCCTTCCTGTTGCATAGGCCACAAATAGCTGGTGAGTTTGCCTGTTACCTTAGTTCTGTCCAGGTAGTAGCGTAACTGTCTATGTACATCTAAGGTATGCATTATTCTTTCACCTCTGTTTTGTGGATTGGGAAAGAAGGTAGGTAGGTGGATTGCCTGGTTTAAAGACACTCTGGATACCACCTTAGGCATAAATGTAGGATTAGTTCTCATGGACACTCTATCTTGATGGAAGATTAGGAAGGGTTGCACTGCCATTAAGGCCTGTAGTTCGAAACCCTCCTTGCTGAAGTAATTGCCAGTAGGAAAGCAGTTTTCCATGACAGGTGTTGTAGATCTGCTGTTGCTGCTGGTTCAAAAGGGAGAGTAACTTTCTAGTACAAAATTCAAGTCCCATGCTGGTAATGGTGGTTTCCTAGGAGGTTTTACATTCTTGATTCCTCTGAGGAACTGCCTGAGTAGAGGTGTGAAAAGACAGGAGGACCAAAGCTGTATTCTGCTGAAATAGCTGATGCATGTATCTTGATGGAGGAATAGGACAGGCCTGTATGTAGTAGCTCTGCCAAGTACTCCAGAATGTTAGCAATATCTATGTTAGGCTCATCTTTTCCTCTTTCAGTACTCCAAATGAAAACCTTTTCCATTTTCCTGCATAGTTCCTTCTTGTTGAAGGTCTGCGGGCTTCAAGGATAATATCTTTAACCCTTTGTGAAAGGTCTGGGTTAGTTACTGCTATGTGATGTTCCAGGCAGTCAGTTGCAAGGTTTTTAGGTTTGAATGTATGATGCTGTAGTTGTTCTGAGTTAACATCAGTGGCATCAGGGTATTGACCACATTTTCTCCAGACATGCTCCTCAGCAATGGGTACCAGTGTTGCCTTGGCCAGTTCGAGCTATCAGGATTATCCTTGGCGTTCCTCTTTGATTTTCAGTAGTACCTTGTGCATCAAGGGAAGAGGTGGAAATGCATATGCTGTCAGGCCTTTCCAGCTGAAGGATAGAGAGTCCACCTTCCATGCAAGTGGGTGGAATGTCCTTGTGCAGAATTTTTTGATCTGGTGATTTTGTGGGGTAGCGAATATATCTATTTGTCGCATTCCCCATTTCTTTGTGATGGCCTTGAAGATGTCCGGTGTAGCATCCATTCGTGAGCATTCGAGGTGGTTCTGCTTAAAATGTCTGCTAGGGTGTTCTCTTTTCCCGGTACAAATATTGCCTGTAACTGGATGTTGTAGCTAAGAGCCAGATTCCAAAGGTCCAAAGTCATTCTGCATAGGGGGTAAGAATGAGTGCCTCCCTGTTTGTTGATGTACCACATGACTGTGGTGTTGTCTGTCCTTATCATCAAATGGCCTTGTTTGAGGAATGGTCTGAATTTTAGGATTGCCAGTTTTACTGCCAGCATCTCTTTTTGGTTTATGTGCAGGTGCAGCTGGTCCTGAGTCCACAGTCCTTACCGCATTTGTCCAGCATATGTGCCCCCATCCTAGGTCTGAGGCATCCGTTGTGATGGTTTGGTTTGCTCGAAAGTTGTGGAAGGTAAGCCTGGGTTTGACTGGCATGCCCGAGCCCACCATAGGAACTCCTGTTTTAAGCAGGGGATTAGTGGTATTTCTGTTTCTAAGCTGTGCCTGTGTTGAGACCATAAATTCTTTAGGTGCCACTGTAACTTTCTCATATGCAGTCTGGCATGTGGGACCAAGATTATGCATGATGCCATGAAGCCCAAGGCCTGCAGAACTTTTCTTGCTGTTAGTTTGTTCTGCTTTGTTAATGCCAAGAAGTAAAGAGGGAGCTCTTTTTGTTTTTCTGCAGTTAGGAATGCCATCTGTTTTACTGTGTCCAATTCCGCCTAAGAAGGTTCTTGTCTGGGATGGTATCAGCCTTGACTTTTGTAAATTGACTGTGTATCCCAGGGCTTGTAGCAAGTAAATGACCCTTTGTAAATCTGTTGTCAGCTTGCTTTTGTTGTCCGCTTGTAACAGGCAGTCGTCCAGGTATGGAAAAATTTGGATTCCCTGTAGTCTGCAGTGAGCGATTACTGATGCCAGGCATTTTGTGAATACTCTGGGCGCAGTAGATAAGCCAAAGGACAATGCTGAGAATTGATAATGCTCTGATCCTGCAAGAAATCTGAGGTATCTTCTGCAATTGGGTCGAATGGGGACGTGCAGGTATGCCTCCTTGAGATCTAGAGTTACCAGCCAACACTCCTTGCCCAGCATGGGAAGAAGTTGCTGTAGGGTCAGCATTTTGAATTTTGGGACAATGATGAATGTGTTTAAGATGGACAGGCCGAGAATAGGTCTCCAGTTTTTCTTTTCTTGGTACTAGGAAGAGTCTGGAGTAGAATCCTTTGCCCTGTTCTGTTATTGGTACCCTTTCCACAGCTCTCATCTTTATTAATTCCGCTATCTGGTGCAGGGCTTCTATTTTTGATTTGGGGGCAGGTTTGGCATTCCTCTTTACTGGTAAAGTGTGGAAGTGGAACCGGTAGCCTTGGTCTATGGTTTGCAAAATCCACTTGTCTTTTGTAATATAGTGCCAATTTTTCGAGAATAAGGCTAACTTTCCGCCTAATGGTGCTGCTATTTGCTCCCTGGTAGGCGGAGTCAGAGTCAAGTCACTGTGATTGTCCTGTTGCAGTGGCAGTGGTTGTGTCTGTGCCTCGGTTATTGCCTTGCCACTGTCGCCCTCTGTAGGCACCTCCTCTGGATTGATTTCTGCCCCTAGAGCGTCTGTTCCTGCCCCTTTGTGATCTTGTGGAGTCAGGAAAGGACCAATTTTGGCAGGCCAGTTCCTGCTAAACCTTGGGGGCTGAACCTGTAAGAAATCTTTAACTGTTTGTACAGATTTTGCCTTTTCTTCCATTTTCTTCATTACTTGCTGGGCAGGTGTACCAAATAGACTGGCCTTATCCATAGGAGCATCTAACAGCTTTGCTTTAACATGATCCGTAAGACCTGTTCTTTCAACCATGCATGCCTTCTTATCACTGTGCCAGTCATGGCTGATCTAAATGAAGCCTCCAGTGCATCATAGCCACATTTTAAGGAATGGTTACTAACCTGTTGGATGTTATTCACCATTTCTAATACATATTTCTTATCTAAGGATTCATCAGAGGACAGTTTTTAGTTAACTGATCAAGCATAAACTCTTGGTATTGGATCATATGAAACTGACAGTTTAAAGCTCTAGCTGAGAGAGTAGCAGAGGTGTAAACTTTTTCCCCATCTCTAAGGACCTGGATTCCCTTTCAGAAGGAATAGGGTTTTGCTGTGGTCGAGGCTACTGCCTTAGGCCCCTGGGATATAGTTTCGGATCTGCAAGTGGGGCCTTGTATAGGTGGTGATGAGTGTCTGGCACCCTGTAAAATCTATCTGGTTTGGCAGGGGCTGGAGGTAAAGAATCAGGAGCAGTGCAAACATCATTAAATGCATCATCCACAACAGGCAGTACAGGAGGTATAGCTAAGGGCCTATGTTGTGGTAAGTGCAGAAAAGTCCTAAGCCTTTTCTTGAATCTGAGAAATCTTGTCCCTGCCATTGGAATTGTTCTCTCATGGCATGTAAGGTTTCCCCAAAGGAAAATTCCTCCGTGGAGAGGCAGCTGGAATGGATTCTTCAGCATCGAATCTTCATAAGTAGAAAAGGAGCCTCTGGCTGGTCTGTAATGTCTGAGTCATCCATGAGAATCATCAGAGGACACTGGCTCGGGGCTCTGCTCTAGGTCTCTTTAACAGTCTGCATAGATTTAGCCTTGTCCTCCATTTTCTTTAAAACCGCTTCCACATGAAGTACCAAACAAACAGCATCAGACTGTAAAGGAGCATCCAAAATCCTCGCGTCTTAACGTATGCTCAAAATTTCTTGATCCCTCAACCAATTGCTCATGAAGAACAAGAACCAGTGGCAGCCACCCTCGAGGAGGCCTGCACAGCATCAAAAACCACATTGCAAAGGAATGCTTACCCACTTGTTCAGCCACATTGGGACTAAATCCTGCATCTACTTATGACACTCAATACCTTCCCGCCAGAGCATCCACCTTAGATTTCCAGTTGTGAAAGGAGATAATTTTGATATTTTAGCATGTGAGGCAACTGACAATTCAAGCGCCTCTCATGGCACAAAGTGGAAGAAGTATACACTTTCTTTCCCATCTATCCAAAGCCCTTGCCTCTTTATCCGGAGGGAACAGGATTTTTAACAACAGAGGCCTTAACACCTTTTAGGCCCTGAGAGATAGCAGTTCCGGGTCTGCCCTAGGACTCTTAAAAAGATACTTATGAGCTTCAGGCACCCTAGCAGTACCTATCAGGTTTAACAGGGGCAGGAGGCAAAGAATCAGGAGTTCAGGGAAGCCTCTGCAAAACATCTTCCACCACATTCAACACAGGAGGTATAGCTATGGGCCTATGCTGGGGTAAAACAAGAATTCCCTAAGCCTCTTCCTGGAATCAGAGAAATCTTGGCCTTCCCATTTTAAAAATGCTCCTCATGGAATGCAGAGTCTCTGAAAATGAAAAAATCCTCAGAGGAGGAGCTGAAGGAGTGGAATCATCCCACATCAGAATCAGAATAAGGAGGATACTCCCTGCAAGTCTTTCAGTCCCGAAGACTCAGAAGCCTCTGAACACTGTTCAAAAACTCTCAAACTCAGGCTCCACCCTAGGCCTCTTATCCAGGAGGGGCATAGAACCTCTAATCATAGTAATCAAATCCTCTCTGCCATTTTAAGCATATGTTTCTTGGGCACAGAACCTGAAGTGGTAGGAGAAGCCCCACCTGAAGCTAAACTTGGCCTACCTCTCTCAATCAAGAAGTCTTGGAAGCAGAAAGAGAGGCTCTTAACCACCTTTAGGAAGAGAGGGTAGAGACAGCTACCTGAGAAGCCCCCTCAGCCTGGCCTTACCTCCTGAGAGGGCACATCCTGTAACAGTAAGTTCTCTGCCTGAGACTCCAAAGAAACTCCTGGCAAAACCTCTGGCTCCACTGAGCCTACTAAAGAACCGGCGTCCGGGACTGCCGGTTCTTCAACTCTAGGCTTTGCAGCTTTGTCCTTACGCTTTTGGGCTAGCCGCGGAGCATCCGGCCCGGCATTTTATAATTACAGCTTCCCAAACACTAACCTGGCACAGTCTAACCTTCTTTTAATAGTGCGTTTGTTAAATCTAGCACAAGGCTGACATCCAACAACGTCGTGCTCAGGCCCTAAACAAGGTATACACAAAGTATGGTAATCCCTATGAGGTATCTGTTTCCCACAAAATACAGTTATTCACTTTTTCTGACATCCGGTTAAATACTGAGGCAAGAAAACCAAAATGTTCCCCAACGGGTACTTAGCCAACTTTGATTCGGTCTGAAACTCCGACTTCAGAAAATTTCAGAACGCCAACCTGCACTCGCAAAACTGCTTCTGCATCCGGACCACGCGGCAAAAGACTGAGGATATGGCGTGATCATGCGCATTAGTACCCTGGCGTCCTGACGTCAGTCTAATGCGCTCTTGACCGACGTCAACTCCGTACTTTGGTATTCGGGCCGACTGGACAGCGGACTACCCAATGGTTAGGACTGCAGCAATGTGGAATGAAGAACATCAGTGAATAGCACCAATTCAAATAATATTGACAACACTCTATGGGACGAATTCTTGAAAAACAACATAAATAAAAAAATTAACAAAGGAACAAAACACTAGACTACTTAAACCAAGTTCATTAAAAGAACTTATGGAAAGAATACAAAACATTAAAAACAAGGCTCCAGGTCTTGATGGACTAACAGGAGAAATATATAAGATACTTCCAGACGCTAGACTAAGGATTTTAATTGATGCTTTTGAAGAATTCAGAAAGAATGACAGCGTTTTCCCTTAATGGAAGAATGCCATGATTCCAACCATCTTAAAGCATGACAAAGACCCTAATCTAGTGACTTCTTATAGCCTTATTTCTCTTTTGAAAGTGGACTACAAGATTTTTACATAAATTCTGGCAGGTATATTAAATCACTTTTTCCCAAAAATAATAGATGATCAAACAGGGTTCATCTCACACAGAAAGGTCCAAGATAATGTCATTAGACTTCTAACCTTAATAGAATATGCAAACAAAAAAAAAGGAAGTAACAATCATTAACATGGATCTGGATAAAGCTTTTGATTCTATAAGCTGGCCATATTTATTTAAAGTATTAGAAATCTACAATTTTTCCTCAGATTTTATAAAACTGTTAAGCAAATTATATACCACTTCTATATCATATATTAAAATTGGAGCTTTTTTATCAGGACCACTCAAAATATTGAAAGGCACCAAGCAAGTGTGTCCTCTATCTCCCTTATTAATTGCTATATCAGTGGATCTCTTAGCTAATTATATAAGAAATATTGACAAGATAAGTAGCTTTTATATTAACACAAACTATAATTCCAAAATTCAGCTTTTTGCTGATGATAATTTATTAACAATTGGGGACACAGATTCTTCAATTGAACACATTATAAAAATTCTACACAATTTTGAAAAGATTTCAGGTCTAAATTTTAATCATAACAAAACAAACCATTTTGCTGAACAAAAAAAAAACCCCTTTCCTGGGAAATATAGTAATTTTAACTGGGCAAATACTATGTTTAAATAGTTAGGGATATATATATATATATATATATATATATATATATATATATATATATATATATATATATATATACATATATAAACAAATTGGAAAGATACTACACAAATAAATCACACAATGTTAATAAACACGGTCAAGGACCACAAATGGAATAAAATGTTCTTTACCATGGAGGAAAGGTTAACCTTAGTTAAAATGATTATATTATCTAACATTCTGTATATCTTCCAAACTATAATAGCTTCTCCTACCATAGGTTCATAGGTTCATAGGTTCATACTAGGCTATCTGCCCGAGGGCATTTACAAGCCTAGCCCATAGTTTTGTGGCTTACGCCACCCTTTTAGTATGGGGAACTATACCCATTATTTTGCTGTGCCTCTGTTGAGCAGTGACACTGAGGTAATCCCTGGGGTATATCTGCGATCTCCCATCCATTGGTCAAGATTTCTCTTGAACAAGGCCAGCGAGGTGCTCTGCCTCACATATACCGGGATTTTATTCCACAGCATAGGGAGTCTTTGGGTGATGAATCTATCCCTCCAGCACGTCCTATTAATAGCCATGTCGAGGTTTAAGTCTCCGCCCTTGTGGCTCTGGCGGATCTAGATTTTTGAGGTGAAGCATATTCATCAAATCTTGGTTTGACATGGCCTTGTATGTTAGGCAAAGGTCACCTCTGAGCAGCGGTGGCGACTGAATAGAGCTGGAGTTCTTTCAGTCGGGCAGCATAGGACAGATGTTTGAGACCCTTTATCCTTTTGGTGAGGAACTTTTGTGGCCTCTCCAGCTGCTGCAAGTGTCGGGTCAGATACATTCCGAATGGGGCATTGTACTCAATCATTGGTCTGATGAGTGATGAGTATAGGAGACTATGACCTCCCTTGATCTAGATGAGAATCCCTTCATGATAAGGTGGGCAATGTAGAAGGTCTTCCTAACTACTTTAGCTACATGGGTGTCAAATGACAGACTACTATCAACCTGGGTCCCCAGGTCCCTGATAACTTCTTCTGTACTCAGTGGATTGCCACCTATTTGGTAGCTAGGGGTAACCTTGTTTTTCGAAGGGTATGACTATGCATTTTTGGCATTTAACTTTAGGCCATGGCTCTGGCACCAGTTATCCGTTTCTGTGAGACCCTTCTGAAGGATATCTGTGTCAGATGTGTTTTCTACTATGGCCAGTTTGCAGTCATCTGCAAACTTTGTCAGCCATAACCCTCCTGTGTTTGCTTGTACTTGGAAAAGTAGATGCCAAACAAGAGTGGGCCCAGGACTGAGCCCTGTGGTACACCACTTGTGACAGGCTTTGAGTCTGACATGGCCAGCAACTCTGACCCTGTGGGTTCTGTCACTCAGCCAGTTTGCAACCCATCTTGTGATGTATGGGTTAACATTTAAGCTGATGAGTTTTCAATGATACCCGAGTGGGGTATTGTATCAAAGGCCTTCGCCAGATCGAGGTAGGCTGTATGGACTGCCTTTCCCTCATCAATGGCTTTGGTGACTGTTTGAAAAGTCAACCAAGTTTAGAAGGCATGATCTGCCTTTGACAAAGCCAAACTGGGATGGATCCAAAGTCTGCAAATTCCTATGTCTTTATTTATGAGGTCCATTATGATCCTCTCCATGGCTTTGCAGATAAGGCTTGTCAAGCTAATGGGCGGTAATTTCAGGGTCGGTGGAGGCACCGCCTTTGTGAAGTGGGACCACAGTTGCAGTCGCCACTCCTGGAGTGCGTATCCAGAGGTAAGACTATGATTAAACAGCTGTCCTAGCTGTGGGTTTAATTCCTCGTTGAGTTAAGTGGAGCACACAGCCGGGACACCATCAGGTCCCATGGATGCTGTGTTTTTACTTTGGAGAGCAGTTCTCACTTGGCGTTGGAGATGTTTGGGGGCTGCAATCGCTTGGTATAGATATCTCTCCTTTTGGGGGAGGGGAGAAGTTTGCACTGAACCTGTCAGCCAGTATGTTGGCAATGTCTGTAGGATCAGTAATCTTCACATCATTTTGAACTAGTTCTGAGCATATCTGGGAGTTTCCTCCCAGGTTTCTAACATAGCTAAAGAAGGCCTTATGATTGTCTTTTGAGTCTTTAGCTATTTTTCTCTCAAAATTTGCTTTGGATGATTTTATGAGAGCTCTTAGTTTTTTACTTATAGTGATCAAGGGTGTCTTACCTTTTAAGGATTTTGCTCTATCTTGTAGTAGCTTCCTCCTTTTGTTGTAGAGGAAATATCTGAATGGTGGAAACGTGAAGAAACAGTATGTGTAGACTGGGTGCATATGTTTATAGAACGTAAAACTGCAATCCCCTTTTGGCTGGAATTTAAATTATTTATAAAAGCATTGTGGTCGGATAAATGTGAAGTGACTGACTCACTGTTACTAGGTTCAGAGGTAGGTACTAGGCTATCGGCCCGAGTGCCTACATAAGCCTAGCCAACAAGGTTCCCTGGCCTACGCCACCCAAGAAAGTTATTTTCCTGTGCCACTGTCAAGCAGAGACACAGAAGTGATCCCCGGGGTGTATTTCCTATTTCCCATCCACTCATCAAGATTTTTCTTGAAGAGTGCTAATGAAGAACTTTGCTTGACATAGATGGGTAGCCTGTTCCAGAGTATGGGAAGTCTCTGGGACAGGAATCTATCCCTCCAGCATGTCCTGTTTATTGTGGTGACAAGGTTTAGGTCCCTAGAGCGTGTAGCTCAAAGGGATTGGGATTTTGTTAGGTGTAGCATGTCCAACAGCTCTGGGTATGACATACCTTTATATGTTAGGCAGAGATTACCTCGGAGTAGGTGACATGCTATGGAGTAAAGCTGGAGTTGTTTGAGACGGTCAGTGTAGGGCCTCTGTTTGAGGCCAATAATCCTCTTTGTGAGGTACGTCTGTGGCCTTTCCAGCTGCTGCAGATGTCTTGTGAGGTACATTCCAAAAGGGGTGTTGTACTCTATAATGGGTTTAATAAGTGTCAAGTAGAGGGGAACAATGACCTCTTTTTTCCTGGATGAGAACCCTTTTATGATGAGGTGTGCCACGTAGAAGGACTTCCTGACTACTGTGGCGATGTGACTATCAAAGGACAGACTACTGTCCACCTGGGTCCCAAGGTCTCTTATCACACATTCGGTGTTAAGTAGACTGCTGTCTATGTAGTAGTTCATGGGTACAAAGTTTTAACCAAAGGGAATGACAATGCACTTTTTGGCATTGAGCTTGAGGCCATGGCTCTGACACCAGGCATCTGTCTCAGCGAGGCCCTTCTGTAGGATTTCCACATCACATTAGGACTCGACTATGGTTCCTAGTTTGCAGTCATCTACGAACTTCGTTAGCCAGAGGCCTTCTGTGTTAGCCTGTACTTCAGAGAAGTAGATACCAAACAGGAGAGGACCCAGGACGGAACCCTGTGGTACTCTGCTTGTCAATGGTTTGAGGTCAGATTTGGAGTGTGTAACTTTTACAGTGTGGGTTCTGTCAGTGAGCCAGTTGGCAACCCATCTTGTGATGTACGGATTTATACCTAGTTTAGTGAGTTTAGCTATAATTCCAGAATGGGGGATGGTGTTGAAAGCCTTGGCGAGGTCAAGATAGGCTGTGTGAACCACCTTACCCTCATCTACGGCTTTGGTGACTGCCTCAAAGATGTCGATCAGGTTCAGGAGCCAAACTGAGTGGGATCCAGAGTTTGGATGTTACCAATGTCTTTGTTTATGAGTTCCATGATGATACGTTCCATGGCCTTGCAGACCAGGATCATCAGGCTAATAGGGCAATAGTTCCTTGGATCAGTGGTGGCTCCTCCTTTGTGGAGTGAGATAACTGTTGCTGTACGCCATTCAGTGGGCACAAAGCCTGATGTGAGGCTATGATTGAACATGGTGCTTAGGTGGGGAGCCAGTTCGTTCTGAAGTTCATGTAAAATGCAGCCTGGGATGTTGTTCGGTCCCATGGATGCTGTGTTTTTGGCTTTAGAGAGTGCAGTTTTTACCTGCGTAGTTGTGATTACAGGGACTCTGCATTCTTCCTGTATAGATATGGCCCTTTAGAGGGTGAGGGGGGTAGAGTTAGCACTGAGCCTATCTGCCAGGATGTTGGCAGTATCAGTTGGTTCTGTAATTTTCGTGCCGTTGTGCTGTAACTCACAGCAGATCTGGGTGTTGCCAATGGCATTCTTGACATAGCTATAGAATGCTTTGTGGTTGTCCTTAGAATCAGTGGTGATTTTGTTTTCGTAGCTAGCTTTGGAGGATCTTATAAGGGATCTCAGCTTCTTAATGAGGCTGACCAGGGAGCTCCTCCACTCATGGGATTTTACTCTTTTGCAACAATTTCTTCCTTCTGTTGTACAGTTTGTTTATGGCAGGGGACCACCAGATTGGTTTCTTTTTTTTTGGAGGATAGTGTCTTGGTTCTGTTTGAGATAGCACAATCCATGCACTCATGTAAGTGCTTATAGAGTACATTTGTGTAGGATTCAGCAGTCATAACTGTATTGCCCATCTGCATGGGTATCATGACGTTCACCACTTCTGTCTTAAGAAGCATAAAGTTGGCTTTGGAGAAATTTTTTACTGTGGTTTCCTTAATGGGGGGTGGGGCCGGGATGTGGATATCAAGGGTGATTAGCTTATGGTCGGATCGGACCAACGAGGAGTTGACTTCAGGTGTGGAACACCGGTCACTCATGTTGGTAATGACTAGGTATAGGATACTGTTGCCCCTGGTGGGGGTGTGGATAAGTTGATCCAGGGCACTGGAGTTTATGAATTCCAGAAAGCGTTGTGTGATGGAGTTGGTACATGAGTAGTTTTCCCAGCTAATGGTGGGGTAGTTGAAATCGTCCATTATTAGGGTGTTTGGTTGAACCCTAATATTTTCCAGTACATCAAGAAAAGAGGAGTGGGAATCCTGGGGCATGATGGGGATCTGTAGCAAGCTACAATTTGGATTACAGTTTTGCCCAGAGTTAGTTGCACTTGGATAACCTTGGATGCATTATGCTGAGCAACCAGCCTGGAGGTGTGGATATCCTTAATGAATATGGACACACCTCCACCTTTGGGGTTCCGGTCCAGGTTACATGGCCGAAAAGTGTGGTATGAGTTATAGCCTGGTAGTGCAGGGGTGCTCTCTGGAGCCTTGAACCAGGTCTCAGTCACTGCACAGATATCAATGTTCTCCATTTTAAGGAGTGCCTCAAGTGAGTGCATTTTGAGATTTAGACTTCTAGCATTGAGTAGCATTACCCTCAAATTTTGCTTGCCTGTTCCTGTTACAGTGGTGAATTTGTCATTTGAACCTTGCCTAAAAAAGGCAAGGCAAGAGCCTTAGCCAGTATCTGGAATCCCAGGGGCGACAGATGCAGGCCATCTCTGGCAAAGCATCGTGGTCTTTCGACCATGTCATCCCAAGCAGACAGATACTGGATCCCCTTAGAATGACACCAGAAGCTTAGCCAATTGTTGAAGTCAATCATTTTGTCCTTGTACTGTGGTATCATTCTGGGCAATGGCAGAATGCTACTCAGGGCTAGGGTCATACCTGCCTGGGCTACAAGATCAGAGAGCTCTTCCATGTCTCTTTTCATGTAGTCCAGGGAGGTATGTCTCAGGTTGTTCACACCAACATGGACAATGACAGAGTCATATTTGTATTTGTTGTGGAGTGACCTGAGTGCGTGGGTTATATGGCGGATCCTGGCACACGACAGGCAGCTGACAGTATCCTTCTTGTTTAGCCTGGTGAGTGGGACATCAGTGTGCCTGACTACAGAGTCACCTATGACTAGCGTGTTGGATACGTTGTTTTGCCTTATTGGCTGTGGTTGAGTGGCACACTGAGTCTGTGGGCTATGTGTCATTTGGGCTGTGTTGGGGGGTGGAAGTTGCTTGTGTTTCTGCTTTGGAGGTCTCTGTTGCCTGGGCAGATTATTATTGAGAGCCTCCGCGAATGTTTTTGTGTTTCTATGTGTGGATTTTGGTGGTGTAGACTTAGCGAGAATATGTGATAACTGTGGTGCGGTGCAAGTGTTTACCTTCTCCTCTTGAATGTCAAGTTCAGTCTTGGTTATTATTCAATGCTCCGATACCACTGTACATTCCAGGTACACAAGTGCACCTTCTCTGGTCCCTCCTTGCAATAGCAAGAAAAATTATTACCTCAAATTGTAAAAGTAAAAAAACTATATAATTTGTGGAATTTATATCACTAGCCAAAATTGTATGCAAAAGAGAATTGTTGACTATAACTTCAAGAATGACACAAACAACTGGCTTGGTTAAAACTTAAAACATTGTTAGATAAAATGTGAATGTATTGATAAAAGCATATCTGTTATGGACACTGTATATAGTTAGGTTTATTTTCATTGTTTAATAGTTTTGTTACACCTGTATTTGTAAAAATCAATGAAAATTTTGTGGAAAAAAAAAGAAATGAGTCAGAGTTCCCCTGTATACTGCTTTCCTCAAGGCATGGGTCAAGTTCTGCTCCTGGTGAATGACAGTACAGCAGATACACGTAATATGACCTACAGTAATGTTGGTAGGAAACAGGGACACACTCATAGCCATGCCCACACTCAGGAGATACCTGTATTTTTCAGGATTCTTTTCTTTCAGTTGCTGTTTCATACATACACATGCAGCATTCAGTTTTATTGGTTGTTCAGCTTCCCGGCCAGATGAGTTCAGCATTCAGGGTTGCAGAAAACAGTTTCATGATGGCGAAGGCATATTCCCAATTTAAAATAACTTATCACAAAAAATACAGTTCTGTTTGGAACAAAAATCAGCAATGTTGGGTTTATTGAATCTAGCATAATGATGGAGCTGCAAGAAAGCCTATCCTCTCTGCCCAACAGGACTATTACCATCGAAATTATTATCACTTTTCAGGTAAAAACTTCTGCATTGTTAAGGTTCTTTCCCCCTTCCCATCATGCATCTTTCATGCTACTTCCTACAGTTCTTTGTCACACAGTGCTGAGCAGAAAAGAATAAATAAATAGAGGAAAGGAGACTCAGATTAAATACACCAGAGGGGGGGGGAGGTTGGAGGGAGGGCATCTTACACAAAATGGACACAGATCTTACAGATCTACCATTATGACAAATACATAATGTTCATATTCAACAAGAACAAGTCCACTCTCTGCAGCCAACAGGACAAAGTCCCTACATAAATCTCAAATGAGCACACAAAGGATAACAATGGTCCCAAACAAAGACCTGAACACGGACATGATGTTCTCTTGCCATACCTTGGACAGGTTTTAAGGGAAAACCACCCTGCATACAGACAAATATCCCCTGAGCAGGCGTAAAGAAAAGAAGCAGAAGTAACAACAGCTCTAGTAGAATGTGCCTTAGGGATTGCAGACAAATGATTTCCATGCTTCACATGACAAAATATGATGAGGCTGTCCAATCACCTAGAAAGGGTGAGCTTAGAAACTCTGAAATCTTATGAAAAAATGTTGCATTCTATAAAAGACATCAACAACTATCTTTTGCAGAAAGCCCTGGTTCTGTCTGCACCGCATTTAAGCTATCTGAACATCCATACAGTGGAGAAGACACTTACTGCATATCTGTTAGAAAATTTTTGGATAGAAAACAGGTAGGTTAACAGACTGACCTAAATTGGAGATACAAGCTGGACACCAAGTTTAAGCAAAACAGGAATAGTCAATTAACATAAAGTCATGCGTTTCTCTAAACTATTTCCACTTATTTCAGCAAGACTGCAGAACTGTGGGGATAAGGAGGTTACTCCTTATCCACAACGTCACACAATCTCAGAGCTTGTATATTTACAAGTGGGAGGTGTGTGGGGTGCAGCCCCTGGAATGTTAGTTTCTGTTAAATATTATTAAAGTTAACAACTTGCATTGATGATTCTCATTGTGTTGCCGAATGATACAATGTCAACTACAGCGGCTTTAAATTAAGACTCTTTAGCTACTTTACACATAATGGAAGGATTTGTTCTAAGCATTAACTTGTCGTAGTGGAAGACAAAGTAAAGAGGCTTGATAAAGAAAGATGCAACTCAAATTTCTTCTGGCTGGAGTAATGGCAACTATGGGGGGGCTTCCAGAGCAAGTACTTCCACAAATGCACTGAGTTAAAAAGGAAGGATGAGCTTATCAGACAGAATAAATGCCCCATGGTGGAAAAAGATCACAAACAGGGGCCTAATATGAAAAGTGCTGCATAAAATGACTTGTGAACCTCAAGGGAAGCAAGAGTGACATAATCTACTTCTCAAACAGAGATCAGAATAAGCAGAGAAGTGAACTTTGACAAAGGAATAACTTACAGAGGAAGCAAATACTTCATACAGACAATCAAGAACCAAAGGGGTAAAGGTTAACAAAAAAAATCCAGTCATTCACTGGATGCCCAAATGGTAAAGTGGATCCACTTACCTTTCTTGACGTTCTGAATGGAAGCACTCTGAAAAGATCAGATTATATTAACTGCTCTGTTTGAAAAGGCAAGATTGTTGTGTTTCAGTGGAACAGGAGAAGCCATGCTATCAACTTAAGCGAGTGGAAGTCTAGGTGAAGTTAGCTTGATGGGTGAGACAATTGGCTCCTGAAAGGAAGAAAGTGGAAGAAGTTCTCCAGGAAGTAAGGTCTCAGCAATAACAGCCATGTTTGATGGAGTCTGAAGGGAACACAAAATTAACTTTAACCTTTGAAAGTGTGGCTTTCTGAATGAAACCGATCATCCGTGAAAATGCTGAAAAAGCACAGTGGAGACCAGGGATCCATCTATAGTTAACAGTATTGTTGAGCTGACATCCTGGAGGTGGGACCAGAGGAAAACTGATGGGACAGTTATTACTGGCTTAATATTTGAAGAGATTGCACAATGGTTTGCCCAAAGACGGAAACTCTTTCGGGTTACTGCCAGGCTCAAAGACTATTCACACAGCATCAATAAGCAGTGGCTGAGCTTCTTCTCTAGGGAACTTTCCTCCCCACACATGTGGGCTGGCAATCTAAAGTGGAGAGACTCGAACGCCCACTGCCATGGTATCTTGACTTCCTGACAAAGTGGTAGGATAAGTTCCTCCTTCTCACTGATATAGCAAACAATGGCTACATTGCCTGAACAGATAATGACCCATTGAGGTATGAAGTCCTGAAAAAGCACAAATGTAATTAGAACAGCTAACATCTCTAAAAATATTTATGTGAAGATGAGACTCCCAAGGCAAACAGGTTCCCTGGACCATACTACATCCACCACCCCAGAGTAGAAACATTTGTAGTAACTAATCAGTAAGGAGTATACAAATGAAACAGACTTCTAGTCACAAGACAGGTGCGTGTCTAAGCAACACTAAAGACAGGACCTGCAAACATGGATATCTTTACTGGAAAAATCAGACGGTCAAAATGCTGTCTGCTGTAGCACTCTCATGTGTAGTCCAGCATGGTGTACCACAGCAGCTGACACTGCCATGAAGTGTAACATTCTGAGGCAAAATTCTAGTGGGTCACACTAAGATAAGTGAATCAGCAGCACCATCTCCACTCTCTGCAGGGGAAATAACATGTCCTGGGGTGAGAAGCCCTGTGAAATGGTTGCATCCAGAGTACAACCAAAGTATACAAATGCATAAAATAGAGGAAAATATGACTGCAATGTTCACCATAGTCCACAGAGAATGGGTAAAAAACTCGAGTACAGAAACCCTAAGAAATACCAGATCCATCATGGAAGGAGCAGTGAGGAGACAGTCATCTAGGTAAAGACCTTGTGTCTCTCTGCAGTCTCAGGTGAGTTGTTACTATGGACAAACAACTGGTGAATAGTAAGGAGACAGAGGTAAGACTGAAAGGCAAAGTCCTGAATTGACAATAATGTTGTCTGAATCAGGAGTGTAAATACTCCTTGGCAATCTTGATATGGAGGAGGTTGTCTTGGACACCCAAAAGACACAACCAGTTTCCTTCTGACAAATAAGGAAGTATTAACTACAATGTGACTACATGAAAGCTTTATTTTAGGACAAAGGAATTTAGGACACTGACATCCAGTTTTAAGCCTGATGTATTTTCTTTGTTTAGTACCAGAAATAATCTGGACTGATACTGTAACCCTTTCTGGTCATGTGGGATATTCTGAATAGCTATATTTTCCCCCAAGATGTTTAACACATCCTTCGTTGCCTCTTATTTTAGATGGGGTAGGATATCTGGCAAGAGTAAGAATGAGCAGCAAAGGGACCGAGTACCACCTGGACATAGTTTTCCTCACCCATGTCTCACCCTCTTACCCATTTGTCATTGATTATCTTCTTGCATGAAGAAAAATGGAGGGAATGATGATCCCAATTTGCCTCCAGAATGGGACAGTTAGGCAAGTCCTTAGGACTGCTACTGTCTGTCCATGGTCGCCTGCATAGCAGCAAGGATCCCTAACTTTGGGACTGTGACTCTGATGATTAATGGCATGAGATGAGTCTCTTTCCAGCAGCATTCTGTTGTTGTGACTGTTACAGTGTGTCCTCTCAAAACCATAACCAGTTTTGGAATCTGCATTTGAACAAATGAATGCATTTGAGGGTGAAATTTAACATCTGCAGCAGTAAGGGTACTATCCTGTTTCTTCATATTGCCAAGGTGTTGTTGCACCTCTTTCCCAAAAAAAAAGAGATGACCTGAAAAGAGTGAATCGAAACACATTATTATACCCTTGGTGAAGTTGGTGAAAAGTCTTCAGGAGTGCTGGCATATGGTAGTCCATGCAACAACCGTAGCCATACTATAGAATACATAGAGCATAACAATGATTATACTGGAGAAGACTGTGGCATCAGTCTACAGCTTTTTCAAGTGGCCCATCTAGTAACCACTATAATGTCTCATAAATTTTGTCTGCTAAATCTCTGAAAATACATAATGTGTGTTACATAACTCATTGCTCACAAGGTAAGTGACAAGACAAAAATGCACATTTTTCCAAATCTGTATATTGTATGCCGGAATCTGAGGTAATGGCACTTTCTTTAGAGTTGCTACACAATCCATGAAAAATAGTCTGAGGGTATCCATCCTAATGAAATAATCACCAGGGACCAACTATATGGTCAGCATTCTTATGTACTGGAACCACAGTATCTGTGAAGGAAGGGTATGTAGTAATCTGGCCAATCCACTCTTTAATTCAACATCCAAATGTACTCACCACACTTAGGATCTTCTGGAGGAAGGAACGAAGGAGAGTTTGACAATTCTTCTTCACCCAGGTCTTCCACAGTGCAATCAAAAGGGGACTCAACTATGCTTAGTTTTGGCAAAACCCTTCCTTGTTTTTTTTGGCACTGGACTCTAAGTCTAAATGATAAAATGCTCCTTTTGCAGAAGACGTGGATGGGAAAGATAGCTGAGTCTGAAGAACTTGTGTTCTATGGCAGACGCTGTCTGATATACTAAAATGCCCCTACACTGGTGGAAGAAAGGGAAAGTACCTGGTACATGGGCCACAGACTTAGCATCAGGAAAACTGACACTGGAGGAACTGATGCCTACAGAAAGAATAGCTGTGTAAAATCTTACCATACCCATAGATGTCCTTCTCTTCCATGTTTCAGTATTCATACTGTGGGATTTACAGGCCTCAGGCAACCAGACGTTGGCACTTATACAAAAGCTTAAGCCTGGCTGCCATAGGTGCATGGGATGTCACATGTAGGACCATAACCTTTGAGTATTTATGTGACGTCGGCACGCACAGACTTCAGAACTTGAAGCCCAGAGAAGAGACTATAACGCCAAGGAGAAGCAAAAGCAAATGTCCTTTCAGGGCTCTAATGAGTGGCCTGCAGTGAAGGTATACCCTAGACAAGATGGATGCTATCAGGGGGATGGAGGGTGGGAAGGAACACTGCAAAATGGAAGAGAAGGACATCTATGGTTATGGTAAGATTTTACACAACTATTCTATGTCCTATTCCCATGTTGCAGTATTCATACTGTGGGGGGAGTACAACAGCTAGAAAGAATGTTGGGAGGTGGAAAGGTGGAATATTCTAGGAATCCTTAAAGGATTGCCCTGGCAAACCCTGCTCTGGCCCTAGAGACCTGGTCCAGCTTGTAGTGCTTGGTGAAAGTATGGACTGTGGACCAGGTGGCTGTCTCCAATATGAAGTGTGTCTAGTCCTTTCATAAAGGCCTTAGAGGTAGCCATGCCTCTGGTAGAATGCGCTCGTCCTCCTTGAGGCAATGGTTTGTGATGATGAGAGTAGCAAAAAACGCTGTATTTTCTGATCCAGGAGGAAATAATTTGTTTGGAGACTGCCTTACCCAAGGCATTGGGATGGAAAGAAATGAAGAGTTGGTCAGATTTTCTGAAAGACTTGGTTTTGTCCAAGCAGAATCTCAGTTGCCTATGTATATCTAGGGAATGGAGGATCCTCACCACGGAGTTAGTATCTGAGGAGTAGAAGGTGGGTAGGTGAATGGACTGGTTTAAGGAAAGTTCATTAACTACTTTGGGCATAAAGGAGGGCTTAGTGCATAGGGAAACCCTGTCATTGTGGAAGGTGGTGTAAGGAGGGCAAGCCATCAGGGCCTGTAATTCAGACACTTTTCTAGCAGAGGCAATGGCCACTAAAAGGATGTTTTTCCATGTTCACATTTGCAGAGATGCTGTGCTGGCTGCA
The DNA here is from genome assembly GCF_019279795.1 of Protopterus annectens. Taxonomy (NCBI): domain Eukaryota; kingdom Metazoa; phylum Chordata; order Ceratodontiformes; family Protopteridae; genus Protopterus; species Protopterus annectens. The sequence continues at coordinate 900,627,243 of NC_056727.1, read as the reverse complement.
TCGAAAGGGGGTAGGGTAAGCTTTTCTAGTACAAAGTTGAGATCCCAGGGAGGAGGAATGGGCTTTCTAGGTGGTCTGATGTGCAAGACCCCCTCTCAGGAAAAGTTTTACATCCAGTCTAGAGAGAAGAGGCGGCTGTAAAGACAAGCATGCAGAAATGTCTGAGATGGACTTTGACAGAAGAGTAAGCTAGTCCCTCCTTAATGAGTCCACAGGTATAGTTCAGGACCAGTGGAGGATCTGCTAGAAATGGGTCCTTATTTCACAGAGAACACCATTTTGAGAATGTCTGCCATTTATACAAGTAGTTTTTTCTAGATGTTGGTTTCCTGGCCTCCCTCAGGACTGAGAGCACGTCTTCTGAGTAGTGTTGTCTAAAAGGGATCAAAAGTTGATCACCCACAGAGTTAGTTGCAGTAGAGACAGTTGTGGGTGCAGGAGGGATCCCTGTTGCTGAGCTAGTAGGTCCACCTGGTGGGGTAACCTGTGGTGATTGTACTTGGCTAGTGAAAATAGAAGGGGAAACCAGTGTTGCCTTGGCCAATAGGGAGTCACCAGCAAGATTTTTGGGTGTTCCTTCTTGATTTTCAGAAGGACTCTTTGAATTAGAGGGAAGAGCGGGAAGGCATATAGAAACATTCCCTGCCATGAAAAACTGAAGGCATCCACTCTCCAGGCTAGAGGTGAGTGAATCCTGCTGCAAAATGTATTCAGTTGTCTGTTCTGGGGGGAGGCAAACAGATCCAGTTGTGGTGTGCCCCACTCGTGGACTATGTGTAGGAAGGTATCCCTGTGCAACATCCATTCATGTTGCAGAGATATGGTTCTGCTGAGCAAGTCCGCTTGCTTGTTTTCCTGAGAGGGGATGCATGAAGCTTTCAGGAAGAGGTTATGTTTTGCTATTTCCCAGATTAGCAGGGTAATCCAACATAACTGGTATGCCTTGGTTCCTCCTTGTTTGTCTAGGTACCACATGACAGTCATGTTGTCTGTCACAATGTGAAATAATCCTGGATGCAGCATGGGAAGGAAAACTTTTAGAGCTAAGAGGACAGCAGTCATCTCCCTGACATTGATGTGCGTTTTTTGAAGGGCAGGGGTCCAGCACTGTTGTACCCTGTAACCCTGCAGGGTTGCTCCCCATCCTAGGTCTAATGGGCAGTGAGAGGGAGATGAACAGGAATTCCCTGGTTGTTGGAAACCTGCTGAATCCACCATTTCAGCTCTAATTTTACACAGGGTAGCAGGGGGATGAGTTTGTCTCTAGGTTGTTGGCTCTGGGATCAAACATCTTTAAGTACCACTGGAATTTCCTCAAGTGCATCCTTGCTAGTGGGAGCATGGGAATGGTATCAGCCATGAGGCCTATAGTTTGGCAAAACTGTCTTGCAGTGAGATGTGATTGTCAATAGACTTAGAAAATGGGAGAGGAGGGATTGTACCTTGTCTGGAGGTAAGAAGGATCTCATTAGATCTGTTCTGATTCTGCACCCTAGGAAAACCTTGTCCTGTTGTGGGAGAAGAGAGGATTTTTGGAGGTTGAGAGTGAAACCCAGGTTGTTTAGAAGGGACATGGTGAATTGGAGATTTGCTCAAAGGGTGGACTGTGATTCTGCCAAAATGAGAATGTCGTCCAAGTAAGGGTAGATTTGAATTCCCTTGGTTCTGCAATGGGTGATGGCTGAAGCCACGCACTTTGTAAAACTCTGGGTGCCATAGACAAGCCAAAAGGCAATGCAGTAAATTGAAAATGAGAAGCGGGCCCAGAAAAGCGCAGGAACCTCCTGTGAGAAGGTTTGACTGGGATGTGCAGGTATGCATCCTTTGGGTCGAGGGTAACCATGAAGGCTTGAGATGGAATGAGGGGTAAAAAAGAGTTTGAAAGCATTTTGAAGGAGGGAACCTGTAGGAACAGGTTTTGGTAAGGGAGGTAGAGGATAGTTCTCCAGGGGCCATCTTTTTTTGGGAGTAGAAGCCTCATCCCTCCTGACCTGATGGAACTGGTTCTATTGTTCCTTGGGAGAGTAGTTCCTGCAGGATGGGAGGCAGTAGAGGGAGTTCATTTCTGGGAGGGAAAGGAATTTTTATTGGAGTAGGTTTTTCTTTCCAGGAAAGAAAGTATCCTTTTTAGATGATGGAAAGAACCCACCGAACTGTAATGATGGTTCTCCAAAAAGGGAGGCATTGGGTACGGCGGGTGGACAGGGGCACTTGGGCAATGCAGGAACGCAGAGAAGGGTCCCCCTCTATTTGGAAAGGGCTGTTTGTTGTGAGGCTGTGGTTGAGGGGGTCTGGATAAGGTTGTCAACGAGATCCCCTCTGTGGTTTGGCAGTAGAGGGTCTAGATTTGGATGTGGCCCTTCTAACAACGGGCGTTTTAGCTGGGTAGTTCCTGTAATATCTGGGCAGTGGGGACACCAGAAAATTCTTAATGCCCTGCAGTTCCTTACTTTTTTCTTGCAAAGTTTTAAAAAGTTCTGCAGTATTTTTTGACAAAGAGAAGGTTGTTATCCGGAGGAGCATCCATGATCTTGGCTTTAAAGTCATCTGGAAGAGGTTGTAGCCTCAGCCAAGGGTATCTGCGTAAGGGGGAAGCAGATCTGGCAACTGCTTTTGTAGCATCACAGCTACAGCGGATAGAGTGTCTAGCTACTTGGGTGGCCAGTGACAATTTGGAGGAAATGTCAGATTCAGCTGGACAGTCCGGGGTGGTAGCCAACAAGGTGGTGGCCTGAGAAACTAGGTCTAGGGCATACTTCACTATGTGGGTTTGGTAGTTTATAGCCCTGAAAGCCAAGGTAGAGGAGCTGTATACCTTCTTCCCCATCCTGTCCACGGTTTTGCTGTCTTTATCAGATGGCAGTAGGGAGGCAGAAAGCAATTACCTAGATTGTCTGTCTGGGGATACTGCAATAACAGCTGGGTCGGCCAAAGGTGGTTATATGAGGAATTTGTAGTCAACGGGGACTTTATAAAACCTATCTGGCCTCTTAGGGGCAGGAGGTTGAGAATCTGGGTTCTTGGAAACCGAAGTGAAGGCATCCAAAAAAGCTGGGAGTACTGGAGGGATAGCTGGAGGAGAAGGGGAGTCAAGCTGTAGAAGCTCAAAGTATCTTTTCTGTGTGTCAGAGACTAAAGAAGTATTCCACTTGAAGTACTCTTTCATTTTTGAGATAGTCTCCCCAAATAAGTCCTCAGGTGCGAGTACCCTTCAATAGAGTCCTCTTCAAGTGAGTAATAGTCAATGGGAGAGGCAATCTGCGAAACACAGGAGACAGATTCCTCAGAGGAGGAATAAGAGTGTTCTAGATCTTCCTGGGTAACTGTAGACTGAGCAGATGCTAAAGGCAGGGAGGAGGCAGTAGCCAGCCTAGGACTCAGTACAGGGATGCTGGTGGGAGTAGGATCTGTAGGTCTAAGAGCCATGAAGGCCTGCATCAAGGAGGAAGTGAAGGGCTCCCAGGCTGGGGCTGCCGGAGATATCGGGCTCAGTAACTTAGTTTTCTGCTTCCTTTCAGAAGGACTGTGCATCTGGGTGTGTAAGGAAACAGAGGCCTGCACTGGGGTAGGGGAGGTCCTATTGGCCGGTCCAGCGATGGTTCCCCTCGATGTCAGTAATGACCGACGTCTGAGTCAATTCTGCTGACGTGCTGTCCGTGGGTACTGACATGGCCTCTAGAGTAGCCGTTGAAACTGTCAGAGTAACCAGGTGTCCCTCTGCCCCTAGAAAGAAAGTTGGTGGGACATCCGAAGGCGATGCAGCATCTGGAGAAGGCCTGCAAACCTTGGCCTTCTTCCGTGGCTGTTTGGCTTGGGTGACCAACTCGGGATTCATCCTAAGCATGAGACATTTAAGCCTTTGGTTTTCTAGAAAAAGATTTAACGCGGACAGATGGCTACATAAGGTCTTGGGTACGAATGACTGGCAAATAGAGCAGGCCTTGTGGTCGTGCTCCTTACCTAACCAAAAGACACAGCGGTCATTGGAGTCTTTGTGCGGAATCTGGTACCCGCAGCTACATTTACTCTTCTTCTCCGACATTGGCTAGAGAAAAACTACAGCAACCAAGCTAAAGCTTAAGAATGAAAAGGCAAAAAACCCCAACAGGGTACTTCTCTTTAGATGTCTTCGGACGTAGGAGTGAAGGAGTCGAAGTAATCATCGTCTGCGGCTGAAAGGTTCTGGGGTCTGTGCGTGCCGACGTCACACTTATGCTCCAAGGTTATAGCCCTACGTGTGACGTCCCACACACCTACGGCAGCCAGGCTTAAGCTTTTGTATAAGGAGCAGACATCAGGTCGCCTGAGGCCTGGAAATCCCACAGTATGAATACTGCAACATGGGAATAGAAGGACATCTAATGTTTGCACAATGGCAATCTGCTCCATGACAGACACCAGTAACAGTAATTTTGGATAAAAGGACACTCCCCTACGGAGGAGCTTGATTTTGGGAATACCATTATCAAGATGATATATTTTAAGTGGGACGGTTTTCAATTGTTGGGTATTCAAAAAAAGGTACTATACTCTGAAAAATGGGTGGACCTAAACTTTTGGCCATTCCCCATTTTGGAAACTGTGTTGGGCATTTTCTCTGCTGCATCCCTTAATCTTTTGTCTCATTTTTCAGCTCCTAAGAAGCCTGACAGATTTTACGAAGTGCCATACTCAGTTAAGTTTCTTTACAAGAATCTTGCTAAGGATCCTTCTGTTATTACTCTCTCCAATGAAAAGCCTTCTAAGCTCCTTTCTTCTTGTAACATCTTGCCTACTGGTGAAGATACTACAGCCATTGATAGATATGGCAAAAATGTTTATACTTCTGCCACTTAAGCTTTTTAGAGCTATAAATTACCAAACACATATGGTTAGGCACCTTTTGTCTATTTTGGGTAATGTGGGTAAGGTGCTGTGTGACTTTCATGATTTAGAAGCTAAGACGTCTGTACATCCTTACTAAATTCTACTAGACAGTCTGTTAAGTGTAGTTATGATGCTGCAGATGCCTATTTTATGGTTGCTGTCCCTAGTTTAGTTTTTCATAGATTTTTCTGGCTTAGACTTCAGCCAGGATGTTA